>NW_008342212.1:97784-99978 GCF_000622305.1 Nannospalax galili | reverse complement strand
GTATTTTGTATGAAAAAAAAAAAAAAAAAAACAAGTGTCTTCTTGGGGTTCCTCAGGTTGAGGTGGGGAATGAGAGCAAATCATTCTGGAGGAACGCAAGGGAAAATGGCTTTAGATACTTGGGTGACGATAGAATTTATTCTCATAATTGTTTTAATAGCTTTTGTATAATCTTCATCGCTATTATGAGATATAAAATGTATTTATCAAATCTGTAATCATTATGCCAAAAAATCTGAATTACTGTAACATTTTGTATATTGTTAAAACTGTAACTTTAATTGTAAAAAAAAAATAAAAAAATAAAGAATCACAAAGGATATTAGCATATTAAAGGCTCTGAGAGTCTTGCAAAAAAGAAAAAAAAAAGAAATCTGAATCACTTTACTTTGACTTTAATTCTCAAGAGTAAAATCAGAAGTAATAATCCTAAGTTTTTTTTAAGAATGAGCGACTGATAACACACCATATTTATAATTTTTGTAACTTTTCCTTCCTGAAAACTTTCTGAGAATTCTATATGAAGACCTTTGCTTTGGGGTCTTCATTACTTTTTTTTTAATTTTTAAATAATTTATTGAGAATTTAATACAGGCATGTAAGCATATAAGGTGTTTTGATCAAATCCATGCCCACTCCCTCCCCTCTAACTCCTCTTGTATCTCCCCGTCACTTTTTTTCTGATAACTTCATGTGTTCGTTCTTTTTTTTTTTTAAATGGGACTTTTTTGCTATTCTAACATTCCCCCCTCTGAAGAGGTTACCCTAAAATCTTTTAAGGATTAGATAAAAGCTCCCAAATATTTTCAACATTTTTGGCCTTTAGAACACAGTATGTTGCTAAGAGGCCCAAGGACACTTTGAGCTTTAGCCAAGAAACTGGCTACTTTTCCTTGGGGTCATTTTACCCTAACTTCCTAGCCAATTCCTAGCTCCTATTCTTATCACACCATCCTCTGAGGAGGTTACCCAAATTGCCAATAGGGAATAGGGATGTAGACTGCTCTGGCTTCTTCCATGCTGAACAGGGATGCACGGTGAGGCAATTGGAGTACCCCTTCAGTAGGTCTATCTAAAAGACTTCCAAATTGCATAACTCTTATTTCGAGGTGGAAAAGAAAGTCCTTGATTCATGAATAGGAGATGTGAAGGAGAAGTAAAGGCAAGAGTAATTAGCTTTACAAGTTCTAGACAGGGAACTAGAAAAAAAGTGAGAACAGGCAAATTTCAAATGTTCATATGAAAGTCCATTGGAATTTATTGACAAGAGTTTCCAAAAGCATCTGTCTATTGGGTTCCTCCTCATTTTTCTGTTGTCTGCCAAGGCTGGACTTGAGAGTGATGGATTAGGATTTGCTTTCAGGCATTTTGATAGCTGTTGGAATGGTTAGAACAAGTGTCAGTTCCCTCTCAAAGGCCTCAAGACAGGGGGAGAAAACAAATTTGGCCATCATTTTAGAACAATAGTGGACTGTCTCCCTTAGCTACAGGTGGGCACTACATCGCAGACCAAGATTTGAAGTCTTACTTCTGAGCAGCACTTTCTGATTCAGAACCAAGTCATCAATGAGAAATAATTATCTAAATAACTTTTTATATGGACTTAAACCTAATGTCTGGGAAGTGTAATCCCTTGAACTCTTAAAGAAATATACTGATCACTTTACTCTTTGGTTATACTTTCCTTTTGGGTGTACAAGACCATATAGTTGGCCCAAATAAATCAGTTTATATTTATACTTAAGGTTGTTTGAAAATCTGTTCCTCGGGGGTCACATGGGCTTGGGAGAAACCCCTGGCCCCTTTCTTTTACCAGTTCCATCTATGTGAAGATAAGTCAAAGGTCTTGATCGACCATGGCTGACTTCACTTGGAAGCATGGAGGAAATGCTTCTCTGAGTTGACCCTCCCCTTTGTAGACTGAACACCAGTTCAAGTCCATCTGGTGGGGTCTCCATGACCTCCCTGAACAAGAGGACAGGTGACTCACCACTGTTACAGGACATTTTGAGAGATGGCCATAGTCCCCTGGAACTAGTCAACCTAGGAGGGCAAGGAGCAAAAAGTGACCTTTAAGTTCCTCTGACCATATTAGTATAGGCCTCAAAGCATGGCTGTTAAACATCCAATAAGATTAGTTCCACCAGTCTGGTACTTTTAATTACCATGTGCTATGTAGATAAAGCTTGGATTA
>NW_008342212.1:27607-97123 GCF_000622305.1 Nannospalax galili | reverse complement strand
TCCCACAAGTGAAAAGAGGTTACTGTTAAATAGCTATTCTGAGCAAGATAGAGTAACTTAGGTTAAGTTGCTAATATAGTTCATTCCCCACTCCTGTTGCAAGTAAGGTTAATTCTTTGACCTATTTAGGTTAAACTTTTTTCTTGTATTTCTTCAATTGGCACAAGTTGATTATACTGGCTTCTTAATATCATGAGTTTAACTGCCTGGAGCCTTTGATTAATGAATCTCATAAGAGCGTTTAGGAGGCAGGGCCCAAGGGTAAATATTAGGAGAATAAGGATCAAGGGCCCCTGCAACAGCACTTAACAATGTAGCTAGCCAAGGTGACCAGGAAAATAAGGACTCATATCAATTCTGGTGATTAATAAGTTCTTGTTCTCTAGCATTAATTCATTGTTGGATCAATCTAATTCTGTTTCTGATAACTCCAGTGTGATTAGCATAAAAGCAATATTTCTCACCTAATGCCATGCATAAACCATCTTGTTGCATAAAAACAAGATCTAGCCCTCGACAGTTTTGTAACATTACCTCAGCTAAAGAATCAAGGGAGTAAGTTAAGTTTTTCCATATTTATACCAGGAGTGCAATGCTGAAACGAAATCCATTTATTCTTTGATCCGGTCCAGGAAGCAAATGTCTCAAACCCCAAGTTCCATAATGCCATTCATTTTCACGGTTACAGTCTGGACTCCCATTTGCTGGGCATCCATAAACTTGTAGGTTTTGCAGTTGTTTCTCATGACTAGGAGTTCCATATCCCCAGGATTGAGGAGGTGGGACATGAATAGTTACTCTTACTTGTAAAGAAAACAGATTACAAAGGCCAAACAGAAAGCTGGGGAAGTGGCTAGTGGTAGTGTTGGTGGCTAAGATCCTACAATCTGAAGTTCTTTTTAATACCCAATTATCAGGGGATGGCTCATGGTGATTTTGGTCACTGTACCCAGTTACAGTTTTTATTATCCAGAAGGAGAACATAAGAATTAAGATTTCTTTTATCAGTTTTACTTTGAGAGGATTGCTTTTTTTTTACCATCCATGTTTGAGGAATGTGGTCCAGATGAGCTTTCTTAACTTGGGAATGGTGAATCCAGTGGGCACATCCGGCAACTTTAACAGTGGTTAGAATCAGCAAGATGATTGGGTACAGACCAGCCCACTTGGGTTCAAGGTTAGGTGCTTGATGTCTGCGGACTCAAATCTAATCACCAGTTTCCAGATCTGTCTGTTCAGTGGTCAGTGAGGGATGACTGGGCTCATGAGCCTCCTGCACTAGTCCATGTGCCTGGCTCAGAGCATTTTGTAGAGCCTGCAATGGCTATAAAAGGCTGTAATTAGATATTTCTGCCAGATGTTCCTCCCCTAAGTGGGGAGTAAGGGGTGGAGGTCACCCAAACAAGATCTCAAAGGGAGTAATTCCTTTTACATAAGGAGTACATCTGGCTTTTTTTTTTTCAGAAAAAGCATTTCATTATATCTTTAACATACTCAATAAGAGTTCCCAGAGCAAAGATGTATCGCTTTCAAATGTGGCTATAAAATTTTTAGGTTCGCTGTTGAATTAATACAGTTATACAATACTGAACTCAATATAAGCCCTGTAAAGGGCAAAAGAAAGAATACTTAAACTCTTTCTTACTTACCAGTTACCATCAGTCTCTGTTATTAACTTAGTCAAAGTTTCCTTAATAGTTCTATTCATCCTTTCCACCTGTTCTGAACTCTGGGGCTGATATACACAATGTAATTTCCAACCTATCTGGAGGACAGAAGCTAAGGTTTTAGGTACACAGACTATGAAAGCCAGGCCATTGTCAGACCCCAGACCAATAGGGATGCCAAATCTCATTTAGTAGGTTCTAGGAGAGCAAGGATTTTTTTCTTTATTTTTATTATTTTGAAGAGGTAACCCAATTTGCCCATGGGGAATTGGGACGCAGACTGCTCTGGCTTCTTCCATGCTGAACAGGGACATAGGATGTGGCAATTGGGGTACCCCTTCAGTGGCTCTATTTAAAAGACTCTCAAATTGAGACATGAAGGAGAAGTAAAGGCAAGAATAGTTAGCATTACAAGTTCTAGACAGGGAACCAGAAAAAAATCAGAACAAGGCAAATTTTAAATGCTTAAATTAAAGTCCATTGGAATTTTCTGATGAGAGCTTTCAAAAGCATCCATCTATTGGGTTCTTTTTCATTTTTCTTTGGGTCACCAAGACTGGACTCAAGAGCGATGAACTTAGGATTTGTTTTCACGTACTCTGATAGCTGTTGGAGTGGCTAGAATCCGTAGATAGGAAGTAAAAAAAAAACAAAAACAAAAAAAACTTAGTCATCATTTTAGAACAATAGCAGCTGTAGGTGGGCACTATAGTACTGGAGACCAAGATTTGAAGTCTTATACCTGAGCAGTATTTTCTTGTTAAGAACGAAATCATTACCGAGAAATGATTGTCTAAGTAACATTTTATCTGGACTTAAGTCTAATGTCTGGGAAATACAATCCTTTGGACTCTTAAAGAAATATACTTATTATTTTAATTTTTGGTTATACTTTTCTTTTGAGTGTTTAAGACTGTATAGTTGACCCAAATAAACCATTTTACTTTTACTTTAAGGTTGGTTGAGGATCTGATCCTCAGGGGTCACGTGGGCTTTGGGGGAGCCCCTGGCTCCTTAGGCTTTCTTTTACCAGTTCCATCTATGTGAAGATAAATCAAGAGGTCCTGCTTGACCTGGGCTTTGATTGGAAGCATGGAGGAAATGTTTCCTCTGTGCTGACCCTCCTCTTTGCAGACAGGACAGTGGTTTGAGTCCCTCTGGTGGAGTCTCCATGACCTCCCTGAACAAGAGGACAGGTAACTCATCACAGTTACAGGACATATCAAGAGATTCCCATAGTCCCCTGGGACATTGTTGACCTTCCAGGGCAAGGAACAAAACTTTCCCTTAAGTCCCTTGGTCCAGATTAGAATGGGCCTTTAAGTATGGTTATTAACAATCCAAGAAGGTCAGTTGTACCAGCCTGGTACCTTTAATTACTGTGTAATATAAAGATAAAGTCTGAACAAAACCCAACTTTCTCAATAAACATTGACTGGAAGAGACGTACCATCACAGGTTAACTAGGCACAGCCCAGGAAAGGGACCTTAAAGCAAGAATTTCTTAAGTCTGTCGCAAATGAAGGCTGTTCTATTACAAACAGAAGCAGTCTCCTTTTAGTTTTCTATATCCTGATTTAAGGTTTTTGGAAGGAACGGAGGCATTATATCACATACCTATCGACAGGAAATAAACAGCAGAATTCAGACCAAGCTTCACAGAAACTGTTTTCTTCTAGCTTGGAGGGCAAGGGGCAAACACTGTCCTTTAAGTCCCTCTGATCAGATTAGTATAGGCCTCAAAGTCTGGCTATTAAACACCCAAGAAGGTTAGTTACACCAGTCTGGTACTTTTCATTACCATGTGTTATGTAGATAAAGCTTGGGCAACATGCTTAAATATACTTTTACTAGACATCCTTAAACTAGTTGAGTGAGTTATGACCTCAAGATTGTCTGTATATTATCCCTATTCCATCGTTGATAAATCATAACAAACCTATACAGACCTTTATCATTTGTTTAGCCTTTTTTTTTATTTATCCTATACATAAATCCTCCTTAATAACATATTTAAACCTACATAGACCTTCATTACTTGCTTGGCTTTCTCATTTTTTTTTTCTTTTGTTAATTCTGGAAATATCCAGCCATCATAATCTTTATTAATAAATCCTTTTCAGTAAAATATCTCCATTCCCATATCCTTCTAATATCTTTGTATTTTCTTTTAATAACCATGAGACATAATATCATCAACAAATAAACATTCCATTTGTTGTGAGAATTCCCCTCCAACTTCAAGCAATGTCTATCCCCTTCTAAGGTTGCAGCGTCAACCCAATGCTTGACTAAAGCTCTCCTGGTGAACCAATGAATTTATTGAACTTACTTACAGAGATGACTGAGGAGTTCCTGAGGTGTATAGGTGACCCGAGAGTATTTACAGTGGAAAGCATTTCCTAGCCTTTCCCAGATAATATACTTTAGTCCTTCCCAAACCCAGGAGACCATATGTGATTAGGGGCAAATTACATACAGTTGGCTGGGAAGAGCTGCTGGGTACTCAGGTAAGGGTCCAATGACCCTGCTTATATCTCCTTTAATTAAAGAATATGATAGTCAATGAGTCCAATTGTGATGAACTTCTGTAAGGCATATAAACACAAGGTTAAGAGAAGCAATTGGTACACAACCCCCAGCATAGTCATTTAAGGAAAACTGTGTTATAGCCCTGTTTAGACTTGAATAAATTCTTTTAATAACATTTATAAACAAATTTACCAAGTAATTAATATTTTACCTCATATGTATGAACAATTATTCTAAATATATTTTTATGCTGTATAAACTTTGAGATGCCCTTGTAAGCCTTGAAGCAGGTTTTAAACAGCCAAGTCTCCTCTAAAGGTTTAGAGATGTTTTACTTAGAATTTGATATCTAGTAAATTATTTAATAATAGTTCTCTTAGTATTAAACATAAGTCTATACATTTATAATGGTCTCATATAATAAATACTATGGGTAGACATAATGTCATGGAAAACCAGTTTTAAAACCAAGACTGATTTTTCTTGTTCCAAGGGAGAAAAACACAGTCATATCTGAGCCAGCAGAGTTTCCAAGGAGGAAAAGTGTCCCTCCCTAAACAGAACACATCTGCCTGCATACAGAGCAGTGCTGCAGGGAACAGAGGGAAAAGGACAAGGCGAAAAATATGAGATAGGAAGACCAGTCCCAGAATTTATTTCCAGCATTGAAGATGAGTTAACATATTAGATCAAATCTATTACCAACAGGGCTTTAATTTTCTCAAATCATTTTCAAGCCTTTAGAGGTCTGAAAGCAATATAAACCAGACCAATAATGTCAAAACCAAAATACTTCCAAAGCAAGCAAACCAAATATATATATAATTTCTTTTTGAGACAGGGTATCCCTGTAGCCCCAGCTGTCCTGGAACTCACTATGTAGACCAGGCTGGCTTCAACTCACAGAGATCCACCTGCCTCTGCCTCCCGAGTGCTGGGATTAAAGGCGGGCACCACCACTCCCAGCCAAAGAGATATTTTAAAACAAACGTTAGGAAAGCAAACCCAAATCAAAAGGTATGCAACAAGTCAGGACCTCAAACAACCAGTTCAGCCAATAAATTTAAAGATATTTAGGGTTTTTGATGGAAACATATGAAGACAATAATTATAGACATACATGACAGAATTACTTGAGATCTCAGCATGGGAGACATAACATGACATAATTTCATTAAAACTAGAAGCATTCCAAAACATGACCTGAAGTCAGATAAGTTGTTCAACATACACTCTGACAGGGTAGCACTCTGAGACACATTCCCACCCATGATGAACACAGACACAAGACCAAAACACAGAATAAGACAAGCACAAATAACATCAACCAGATTGCTGTCAAATCCAGGTCCCAAAAGACAAGGTTTTGGGCTCACAGTCAGGCGGGTCCGGGGATGTCTCCTCCAGAACCCAACTAGGGGGAGGTTTGCTGCATCCAGCTTCCCACCTAGTAAGTCTGATCAGATCCCAGAACCAGATGGCAAAAGTTGCCAGCTAGCCAAAATCAAAAGAGAAACCAAAACAAAAGCTGTTACTCTAGCTCTCTCTTACCTTGCTGGTGGTGTGGTGGGAGAAACCAGAGGGCTGATTGAGGAAGCAGAAGCAGGCAGGACTGATGCAAGTCCCCTCACAGGGAGTTTGCTGATACTGCCCGGCAGCCAAGGCTGATGCAGGTCCCCTCCTAGGGAGTCCTCAGAATAGTGCCGGGCAGGTCCCTTCTCAGGGAGTTTCCCAAAACTGCTGGGCCCAGAAGTCCTCTGGATCTCGGTGGAACCTCCAAATATTATAGGTGGGAGTTTGCAAAAAAAATCACCAGCACCACTTTAAGAAAAGCGGCAACGTAAATTTTATTTTTCAACTGGCCGGGCTGTCTATCTCAGGAGTAGAAGCAGCCCTGATGATTGTTGGGTCAGAGTTTTTATAGGATTACAGAAGTATTATTCAAACAGGACACTTGTGAACCAATCAGATTTGTACAACATAGCACAATTTTGAATCTATTAGTCAACAACCAATCATTATACAGACAAGTGATACAGTCATATAACTTGGCAATCAACTTTGTAATTTTAAAATTAGTCAACTCCCTAGCCATAACAAGTATAGTAAGAAAGCTGAAATCAGTAGTTACTGGGTGGTCATACAATAACAGGGTGGTCTTATACTTTGTATCAAGCTGACCTAAAATAGCAAGCGAGTTACAGAAGCGAAAACAAGCAGTTAGCCAGATGTAGAATGTCTGAGATTAGCACGTTCCACTGGTTTGTGATTGAGCTATTTCTTAGAACTCAAGGCTGTTGTCTCTTTTTAAATATTTCCCATAAGTGAAAAGAGGTTACTGTTAAATAGCTATTCTGAGCAAGATGGAGTCACTTAGGTTAAGTTGCTAATATAGTTCATAGTTGACTAAACTATGACCTTAGAAATTTTAAGATTATGTGTATATTATTTTTGTCTCATCCTTTATATATCATAACAAACCCACACAGACCTTTGTCACGTGCTTAGGCTTTCTTGTTTTTTTCTATTTTGGGAGTATCTCCATTCCCATATCCTTTAAACACCTTTTACATTCTCATTTTCTTTTTTTCTTTCTTTTTTTGTAATTATGAGACATAATAACTAACAAATAAATTTTCCATCTGTTGTGAGAATTCTTTTCCTGGGGATACTATGCAATGCTTATTCCCCTTTAAGGTTCTAGTGTCAAACCAATGTTTGATTAAAATTTTACTGGGGAACCAATGAATTTACTGAGCTTATTTACCAAGATAACTGAGGGGGTTGCTGAGGTATATGAATGACCTGAGGGTGTGCACACTGGAAAGCCTTTACCCAGCATGGGTCAAGTATTCCCTTCCTAGCCTTCCCCAGATTGTATACTTTAGCCCTCCCTAGGAGACCATGTGTGATTAGGGCCAAATTACATACAGTTGGCTGGGAAGAGTGACTTGATACTCTGGTGAGGGTCCAGTGACCCTGCTTACCCCTCCTTTAATGAAGGAGCACAACTGTCAACAAGCCCAATTGTGATGATATTTAGCAATTAGGCACTGCTGAAGTCGTGATGATGGTAGTTATTTCATGCAGAAAAGACTGCTGTACAGTTTCATCTTATCAAAAGGATACGGAATGTAAAAGGATTTGGTGCTAGAATCCACAAATGAGGAAGAACATACATTTTTTATTTTTTTGAGTCTGTGTTACTTCACTTAGTATAACAGCATTTTTTAAAACAGCTTTTGTTTCATTGATCTTTTGTTTTAAAATTATATTTTACTTATTTATTCTACTCATTTATTGCATGTCTGTGTGTGTGTGTGTATGTGTGTAGATGCATGTGCCATGCATGTGAAAGTCAGAGGACAGCTTTCGGGAGTCAGTTCTCTCCTTCCACAATGTGGGTCCCAGAAAATCAAATTCAGGTTGCCATGCTTGGCAGCAGACATCTTTACCCAAGGAGCCAGTCTCACTGGCCCAGCCTTTATTATTTCTTCTGAATGCTAAAGCTGTTTTTCTAAGACCTTGAGGTACATCCTTAGGTTACTTTTTGAAGATCCCTGATATTTAGACTGTCACAGCTATAAACTTCATCTTAGAACTGCCTTCACTCTGTCCCCAAAGTTTTGGCAAGTTGTGTTTGTACTTTCATTTGATCTTACAAATTTTTAAAACTTCTCTTTTCTTCAATGATCCACTGATAATTCAAGAATGCATTATTTAGTTGGACATGGCAATACACATCTAGAATCCAACCTCTTGAGAAGCTGAGGCAAGAGGATAGCCACAGTTCGGGTACTTGCGCACATTCTTTTTTAATTATTTAATAACTACATGATTAGAGAAAGCATTTCATTACAGCGTTAACATATTCAATAACAAGTTCCAGAGCAACGATGCATCTCTTTCAAAAGTGGCTGTAAATTTTAGGTTCACAGTTGAATTAATACAGTTATACAATATTGAACTCAGTATAAACCGTCTAATACATAAAACTGAATGAGATTTTAACCTTTAAAAAAGATCTCCATTTTTCATACAGAAAAACTCATTTTTAATGCTACTAACACTTAGAAGTTTGCTCATGCACCTCTAATCTCTATGTATCTGAATATTTCTAGTCACAGTCAGTTACACTTGCATCCTTGGCACCTGAGCATGGATATAAAGTCATCAGGTAGATTTCAGTGGTAATGTTTTTCACCTCTACGAATTAACATGAAGCAAATTTTTATGCTTCTTCCTCAAATATAATTCATTTTTTAAATTTTGTTGTTTTTTGTGTGTATTTCATACATAACATCCCAAACAATCTTATGCATCTATATACCCACTTCCCATATGACACCCTTCATAGCACCCCCACCACAGGATCCCATATACTGTCATCCCTGTTACTGTCCACTGTGTTGTCGGCGCCCCCAGCTGTTCCCCAGTGCTTGTCCATCTGCTAAATCAAGTCAGCCTATCTAGAGTTCCTTATTTTAGGAAGATCAGCTTTTCCTCATCTAGCAGCAATCAGTTGCCAATATTCCTTTAGGTAAGATTGGTGTCTGCAGCACTGGAGAGATGGCTCAGCGGTTAAGAACACTGGTTGTTCTTTCAGAAGACCCGGGTTCAAATCCCAGCACCCACATGGCAGCTAACAACTGCCCATAACTCCAGTCCCAGGGGATCCAACAGCCTCTTCTTACCTCAGTGGGCATTGCACTACACAGGTGCACTACCTATATGCAGGCAATACACACATACACATAAATTAAAAATAATAAATTTTTTTAAAAATTGGTGTCTGCTGTTCCTTTTCCCAGTTCTATCCTGGATTACTGTCTGGGAGTCCCTTGGGCCACCCTGGCCAACAACTCAAAGGAAGGTATCTCCTGTCTGGCATTGTTTCTTGTTGACATTGTTGCTTTTTATGTACCCTTTAGCTATACATATGGACTCTTAAAAAATTATATTGGCCCCTTTACTCTTTGGTTATACTTTCCTTTTGGGTGTTTAAGGCAGCTGGCCCAGATAAACCAATTTATTTTTACTCTTAAGGCTGTTTGAGGATCTGTTCCTTAGGGGTTATATGGGCTTGGGAGGAGCCCTGGCTCATTTCTTTTACCAGTTCCATCTATGTGAAGATAAGTCAAAGGTCCTAATCAACCATGGCTGGCTTTTCTTGGAAGCATGGAGGAAATGTTTCCTCTGTGTTGACCCTCCTCTTTGTAGACTGGACACTGGTTCAAGTCCATTTGATGGGGTCTCCATGGCCTCCTTGATTAAGAGGACAGGTGATTCACCACTGTTATGGGACATTTTGAGAGATGCTCATAGTCCCCTGGAACTTAGTCAACCTAGGAAGGCAAGGAGGAAAAACTGAACTTTAAGTTCCTCTGACCATATCAGTATAGGCCTCAAAGTATGGCTGTTAAACATCCAATAAGATTAGTTCCACCAATCTGGTACTTTTAATTACCATGAGCCATGTAGATAAAGCTTGGGCAAAGACCAAATGTCCTTAGATAAACCTTGCCTAGTTATATATTATATTCCTTGAGCTAGTTGTATGTATAATTTGTCAGTATGTTGTTTGAGTAATATAATTCCCTCTGATTTTTTTAAAACTAGCTAGGAAGGGCTGGAGAGATGGTTCAGTGGTTAAGAACACTGGTTGTTCTTGCAGAAGACCCATGTTTGTATCCCAGCACCCATATGGCAGCTAACAACTGTCCATAACTCCAGTCCCAAGGGATCCAACAGCCTCTTCTGACCTCCGAGAGCATTGCATGACATGGATGCACTTATCTACATGCAGGCATACATGAATACACATAAAATAAAAATAATAATTTTAAGTTAAAAAACTAGCTAGGCATTAGTTATCTCTTGCATTGTCTAACCCTTCCACTATGGTTTCCCCATTTAAAGTAACCCCATTTACCCCATTTCTCCCTTAATAATTCCTTTCTCCAATGGTCCCACCTCTCTTGAGCTCCTTCTTTCCCTTTATCTCCAAGGTTCCCAGCAACAGCAATGAAAGTAAGACAGAGATTAGTACCAGGAGTGGGGTCATTGCTGCCATAAACCTATGTGATTCTTATACCACGTGAACTATTTTGTGACTGGAATATGGAAGAGTTTAGTATGTTGGTCTAGAAAAGCCATTGGATGCTGGAAGCAGAGCTTACTGGGTCGTTGTGGTGGGAGCTTGGAAGACAAGAATTCTAAGAGCAATGTGGATGGTGGAAGCACAGATCATGTTTCAGAGGAGAACAAGGATTCGGGGGGTGGGGAATTGAGCTAAGAGTTATCTGTGATATTTCAACCAAGAATCTGTCTGCCTTCTGCCTCTGTGCTGAGAATTTGAATGAGGTTAAGTTTGAAGGTGATGGACTGGTTTGTTTGGCAGAGGAAATTTCAGAATGGGAGAGCATTCAGGCTAGGGCTGACAAAGTGAATTGTGATTGGTAAAGAGGTCAATACCACTGAAGTGAAATCTCCTGTGATGTACTAGAACAATAGAAAGGATGTGTTGAAGGTAAGGCCCCACCCTTTGGAGGCTCCAACTTGTGGGGCTCTGAATTAGTTTAAAGAAAATCTAAATTTAGGAGGATCTCTGCTTCTCAAAGGCAACTGCCTGGAAAGGTGTTTCCTTAGGGTCAGCACACAAAAACTGGTACAACTGTAGTCCAAGTGGACTGGGCTACATCAGCAGAACCTGCAATGTTTGAATATCATCCATGTGGTACTGGTTTTGAAGGCAAAGATGCAAGATTGAGAAGGTTATGGAGAGCAGCTGAGGCCAGACACTGTGTAGCCAGGTCAGAATCCCAGATTCACTTGTTGAAATCCTAAACCCCTAAGGTGAATGATGTTGGGTAGTGAAGTCCTTGGAGAGGTGATTATTGAGGGCCGAGCCCTTGTGGCTGGGATTAGTGCCTTTACATAAGAGACTATAGAATGTCAGAAAACCATGCACATTGAGAAATGTCCACTACTGGGAAGATGAGCCCTACCTGAATCCAACCATGTAGGCATTCTGTTCTTGGCTTCCTAACTTATAGAATAGTGAGAAGTAAATTTGTACTGTTTATAAGGTTTTGCAGCTATGGTATTTTTTTTTTTTACAGGAAGCCTGAATGGAGTAAGATATCTGGATGTTATCAATTTGGGAATATTACTACAAATGTTTTCATACCCCATGTTGTAAAAGCTATTATAATCTGCTACTATGGATGACTACCTAAACAATAATTTAGGTAATTAGGTAACTAATTTGGAAGTGGGAATTAAATGTCATCTGGGACAGAAGTTATTCTAAATTCAAGGGATGCTGTGAACTTATGTCTGGTACCTGGGCTGAGTTGGTTTAAACAGTCAGGGCTTGGATGGTAGTAGCTGTGACCTCTCCATGTAGCTAGCTTGGCTACATCTGAGCGTGGGAGGCTCTGGGTGGTCAGACTTCTTAATGTGGAAGCACTCATTCCCTAGAATGATGTTCCAGGAGACAGGTTGAAGCTGCTTGGTTTTACCTGACTTTGCCTTGGAAAACATGCGGCATCCCCTATTCTGTTGATACTACGATAGCCAACGGAACTGAAGAGAAGGACATGAATACTAGAAGGCATGGCTCATGGGGAGCCCATCTTTGGAGAATCTCAACCACACAATCTTAACTTATAACTGTTTTCTCTCAGGCTTAGAACTGAAGGTAAAAGACGAGGATATGGCTAAGAATATTGACAGTCACGGAAATAACTTTTCAAGTCTTGTCCATCCTTTACCAGATTCCCCGAAGGTGCTGAAGTTTCTCTAATTCAAATACTAATATTGCTTCCTGCCATCTGCTGCCCTCACCTCAGAATATGACCCTGACAATGTCACTCAGGTTTGACCTTGCTATTGCAATGAAATTAGTCTCACAGAGTCTCTGATTTGCTTGGAGGAGTCCTTTCATCAGAATCAGTGTTACAGATTTTTTATTAGGTTCCCAGAAGGATAGGTTAGTTCCCCTTAAAAATCTTACAGATCTTTTCATTACTGTTTTGGTCAAGTTCCTCCAGGTCCAGGAACACCGGAGACACTCTGGAATTTACTTCTCTATTTCACCACAAACAAGTAGTCTTCTTTTTCCTGGGATTCCTCTATTGACTCCAGATTTTCTACATTGCTTAACCCAAAAGCTCTTTGATTCAAAGATTTGTGTGTCAGAATTATTGGGAGATGAAGGAAGCAGCAAAGATGCAAGTTTATTGATTCTATGACATTATTATGTAATGCTGGGCATCTTAGAAATTCAAACTTGATTGCTGAGTTGAAACCATGTAAGAATGATGGGACAGAGCTGTGGTTATTGGTAGAGTGATTGCTTATTAAGAGGAGGCCTTAAATTTGATCCCTAGCATCAGAAAAAGAGAGGGGAGAGGAGGAGGAAAATGAAGTACAGAATTAAGCAGGTAAGGAGTAAAATGTGAGCTTTATTATTGATTTGCACATAGCATGCATAGTTTTATATTTGTGGCTAAAAAAATTTCAAAGAGTCCCCCTACCCCCCTTTCTTCACCACAGGTTGATTGTCCTCCCACTTGAACCAGCCTGCCTGCTAAGTTATTACATCTCACAAAACCAGAGAGGACCAGAGTGAAAGATTTATTTGTATGGTAAATGTAGCTCTTCAAGAAATCCCAGAAGAGGCGAGCCAAGCCCATGAAACATGTTCTTCAAAACTCACCCCAAACAAACCATTTCTCCATGAAGTAGACTGAGAAGCATGCAGAGCCTGAAAGGGCTCCTTCCAGTCCTCTCCATGGGAAACATGAAAAGAGGGGAATATATGTTTTTCTTTATTGAGTACTACAGCACCCTCCCCTCCCCAGAATATAAAGTAGAAGCATGCAGCACTCTGAAATTCCAGTGCTCTCAACTTCCATTGCAGCAAGAGCTGCTGGTAGCCTGCATGCTCCTGAATGAGGCACACACGCACGCACACACACACACACACACACACACACACACACACATACATATGTAATCCCACCTACCTTTGAATCTTTCCATATCTTCAACATATTGTTATACTTGCTAAACAAGACCATATCTACATAAGTGAGGTATAAAGATAAGCATTAAATACAAACTGAAGAGCTAGTGATATAACTCAGTTGTTACAGCGCTTGCCTAGCATACATGAAGCCCTGGGCTCAATCCTCAGCACTAGGCATCGTGGTATATACCTGTAATCTCAGGGAGGTATCAGCAGGAGGATCTTCTAGAAGTTCAAGGCCATCCTTGGCTAAGTTGGAGACTAGCCTGGGCTAGAAAAGTCTCAAAAACAACACCACAAAAAAATAAATAAATAAAGTTTAGGGATATTAGGGATATAACTCAGGATCTGACTATACCCTTTAACTACGACCTAGTAATTTTACAATATTTCTAATTATATTTGATTTGAATAACTATTATACAGTACAAAGGAAACTATTTTTGTATACAGATATACAGATGTACTTACACATGAATATGTATGGAAATTGCCTGCTCATGACATAATATACATATGTAAATGCAATGCTTATGCCATACTGACATAAATATTTCATTGGTTTCTGATATGAGCTTTGAAATTGGAGGGTTGGGCCCCTGTGGGTTGCCTTTGAGCTACCTCTCACATGAAATTTGCACATTAAACATGTATGCGGGAATTCTTTACAGCACTATAACCGTCACATCTACATAATACATGTGCTGAACAGACAAAGAGTTTTCTTTCCTTTTGAATTAAATTTTCAAAAATACTAATCCATCTTCAGAAGCAAAAACACTGATCAAAGGATGCAATAAGATATTCATTAACACCGAGCAGTGAAAAACCTGTTATAATTATGGTGAGTAATAAGTTCTGATAGTGCTCATGGGAACCATGCAATGAGACTTGCAAGTCATAATTCACCACAAAACTATTTGTCAAGCAGCCAGACCCTGCTACCCAGGGTCTCCTGCAGTTATCCAACATCCAGCAAATTAGTTTCTCAGAAGCATGTTTTTAAAGGTCCTGTGAGTAGATAAGGCACAAAACATAGGCCTTTGCCACCTCCACTACAGTTTGTTTCATGAACACTTATGTAGCATTGATCACAAATCATTATGTACTTGACACAGATTAGCCCAGCCAGCCTTAATAACAAACCTGTAAATTGGAGGTGGTAAATTGGGTAGCTTGCCTCAGGGCAATCAGGGCACTCAAATGAAGGTAGGACTGCTGCATACCACCCCACTGTCTCTCCACCTTATTCTTTCTAGCCTGACTACATGACACCTGGAAGCTCTCTACCCTGGAAATCATGGCTGGTCATCAATTCACACCAGCCCTATTACTCTCTTAACCTAAATGAGTATGTCTTGCTGGGCCTTACAGTCACCTTCATTGAAAGATGCTTTATAGGCTGAGAGTGTAGCTTGATGGGGCTCCCAGCACGTTTGATCCCCAGCACCTGGGTTTGATTCCCAGAACCACAGGCCTTGGAGGAATGACTGATTTTTTTGATACTCTTTTGTAAATGCATCCTAGTGGTTGGATGTGAACAGAGGAAGTGGACTATAGGCTTCTCAAAATTTAACCCTGATTAAGTACAGAATTTTAAACACGCAAATATTTTAAGTGTTGTAAGGTAAATTTGCTAATTAAATGAAAATTTATCAACAAGAGTCTGGTCTTCTTATATTCTTTCAGTTGTTTCTAATAAGGTTTGAGACCAGTTAAATGAGTTGATCGGTGTATCACAAGGTTTTGACAGAAAAGTTTCCAAACGTGACGCCCTAAGTCCCTCAGGGCATTATTTAGCATTGTAAACTGCTTGCTCTATGTTCTATGTGAGGCCTTCTTAGCAGTCTAGGTCCTGAAATGAATCCATCCTCTCTGTGGTGTTGCTGTATCCAGACCTTAAACTCAAGCCACAATTACTGACACTAATTGGTAGGCTGGGCAGTCTCAGTGAGCAGGCCAAGGGTTGAATAGGCACCCAGAACAAAAGTAGGTTCTCTCCTTGGAACAACTGTGTGAATGAAAAGAGTGGGAAAGGTCAGCTTGCTGCTTCCTGCACTGAATCGAGGAAGAAAGGACTTTAGCCTGGCATATCTCCCAGGAAATACAATTGGAAAGAAATCTCACTAGGCAAAATTTCTTCTTCGATTTTTGTCAGATTATATAGATCTTACAGAAAAGCACACAATAAAGAAACCAGCCGATCCCATATCCACTGGACTGAAATGGATATTTAGATAATGATGCTCATCCTATGAACCTGTCTGTCTGAGGAGCCCTGGGACTTTGATCTGCTGAGAGCTTCTCTACTGCAAAGATTAGCCAGCGACTCACTCCAGCATCCTAGAGAGGTCTGGCTGTCAGGGTTCTAGGGCAAGCCAAAACTATGCTAAAGAAACCCACCAAGCCAAAGAAACAAGGATGGAACGGGAGGAGCAGGACTCTTTCCACTTGAATGAACAGCAGACAGGCTCTCAACCCTGTGATGGGGAAAACATCACTGCAGTGACCATGAAGTTATAAGTTTTTACCTCAGCACAAATATTCTAGAATTTTCCCTAGTGATTTCTTACTTAGAATTTTGGCAACAAGAATAAATGTTATGGATTTAGGTGGAAGGAGAAAATAGATAGCTAACAGATAACAGTGCTATACCTTTAGCATTATTAAATATCTGGAAAAATTGACTTCTAAAAATTTATGAATAAAACTGAATGATTTATCTATCTGTCCAGAAGAGTTCTAGGCATAAGAAGTTGCATAATACATAGCCATAGCACAATACTTTAAAATAGCCCAAACCCTTTGATCAAATGACCTGCTTAAGTGATCAAATTAAACACAGGGTCATTTATCTGAATCTTAATTGTCAGGTTTACATTAAACACTGATGATAACACCTACTATCAATGATCCGAAACTCTCCAGTCTGTTGTTCATTTTTTTAAGCTTTACTTATTGATTTTTGTAGTACTGGGGATTAAACCAAGGGCTTCATGCATTCTAGACAATTGCCCTGCCACTGAACTGTAGCCCCAAACCTTTTTATTTTTTTAAAGAGACAAGGTCTCACTATGGTGCTGAGGCTGACCCAAACTCCCAAGCTCAAGTAATCCTGCTGCCTCAGCTAGAGTTAGAGGTATGTGCCATTGTACATGATATTTTTTAAAGATTTGCTTATTGGGGGGACTGGAGAGTTGGCTCAGCAGTTAAGAAAACTTCTCTTGCAGAGGACCCAGGTTTGATTCCCAGTACACACATGGCAGCTAACAACCATCAGTAACTTCAGTTCCAGGGGAATCCAATGCCCTCTTCTGACCTCCACGGGTATTGCATGACATGGGTGCACTTATACACAAAGGCAAGATACTCATACACAAAAAATAATATAAAGCAAATCTAAAAAATTCTAGATATAAAATAATCACAGAGTTGATCTTTAATATTTTTATATATTTAATAATAAAATATATTCTGTGGATAGAGTTACCAGTAGTTGTGAGCCACCAGCTATAGGTGCTGGGAACCCAACTGGCATCAGCAAGCACAGCAAATGCTCTTAACCACCAAGCCATCTCTTCAGCCTGCGTTGCATTGCTTGTTTGCCTGCTTTTTAAACCAAGCTCATTAAACACCTAAAATAGACATACATAATTCAAAGGCCCATTGATATTGGACTAATATTATATAAAATCATAAACCCAATGACCATTCATAATCACTTTTTGATAATGAAAACAGAATTTTCCAGGGATAGCGATAACAAAATTCTTTTGATATTTACCAAAAGAATTGCCAAATCTCTCTCTCTCTCTCTCTCTCTCTCTCTCTCTCTCTCTCTCTCTCTCACACACACACACACACACACACACACTTTTAGTATTTTTGAGACAGGGTCTCCCTGTAGCCCAAGCTGGCCTGGAACTCAATGTATAAACCAGACTAGCCTTGAACTCAGCCACCTGCCTCTGCCTCCCAAGTGCTGGGATTAAAGGTGTGCGCCACACTTGTAGCCAAATCTTTCTTATATCTAATCTTCCACTTTCTAAACCTACACTATTTTCCTTTGTAATTTATTTGGTTGGTTTATCAGCTCTTCCTCCTATATATTCCCTTGTCCTTTCTCAATGACGGAGAAACTCAAAGAAGGAATTTGACCTTTGGTTTCACTCCCAAATTCCTGCATGCTGACTCACTGCTGCAGAACATAGTCACACAAAGTACAACATTGTCTGGATGTGGTAGTACACACCTGTACAATTCTGCCAATTGGGAAGCTAAGGCAGGGGGATCATGAATTTGTGGTCAACCTGAGCTACATAGCCAAACCCTGCTTCAGTAATGAAAACGATGTCGGGTATGGTGCTGCTTGCCTTTAATCCCAGCACTGAGGAGGCAGAGACAGGTGGAGCTCTATGAGTTCTAGGCCAGCTAGGGCTATATACTAGGACCCTGTCTCAAAAAAGAAAAAAATATATACATACATATATATATATACAAATTTGTATGTATGCGATTTATATATATTTATATCGATATAAGTATATATCTATATCAATATAAATATATATATATTTGGGGGCTATTATGGGGCTATTTTAAAATAATTTTTATTGGGCTGGAGAGATAGCTCAGTGGTTAGGAACACTAGTTGTTCTTGCAGAAGACATGGGTTTGAATCCCAGTACCCACATGGCAGCTAACAACTGTCTATAACTCCAGTTCCAGGGGATCGAACGGCTTTTTATTATTTGTACAATATTATACACAAATCCTATAATCATATTATTAAAGGTATCTATCTTTTAATTGGTCTGTATTGAAAGCTGTAAAATATGACATAATTACAATCCAGGGAATATGCTTTTTTAGTTGCTCCCTTAGTTCCTGAATAAAAGTGACTAATGTTGGAGTTTGGTTTCTGTTGCTGTGATAAACATCATGACCTGAAATAACTTGGGAGGAAGGGTTTTATTTCAGCATACAGTTTATAGTCCATCATGAAGAGAAGCCAGGGCAGGAGCTGAGGCAGGAACCTGGAGGCAGAAACTGAAGCAGAGACCACAGAGGAACGCTGCTTGCTGGCTTGCTCCTCTGGCTTGATCAGCTCCTTTTCTTATACAGCCCCAGCCCACTTGCCCAGGGATGGTACCACCCACAGTAGGCTGGGCCCTCCCATACCAATTAACAATCAAAAAAATGCCCCACTCACATGCTCACAGGCCAGGCTGATGGAAGAAATTCCTCCAGTGAGGTTCTCTCTTCTCAGGTGACTCTAGTTTATGTCAACTTGACAAAAACTAACCAACATTAAATAATTATGTAATACTATGTAATTTTCTGAAAGTATAGCAGCTAAGCAGCTAGGCCAGTGGTGTTTTTCTCCCCTCCAAAACCATCTCTCACTTAAGACATAACATAACACCACAGCATAACATATTTTGTCTCTAGAACCTTTATTCAGCAAACTGACATTAGGAATATAATAAATTAAAGAAGAGGGAGGCATGGTTCTGAAGCAATGTAGTGAGACTTGTAGCTTAAAAATCTGTTCATTGCAGCAGATGTGCATCACCTTTCATCACTAACAAGTGATAAATTCTAGAAAGCTTTTACATCTTTGGAAGACCACATAATTGAACTTTTAGAGATACCACAGAGAGTGTATTCTCCAAAGGCACAAAAACAAATGTTAACCCAGTAAGTGCCAGCACATGATTTGAGGAAGTGCTTTCCTTTTCTGAGAAAAACAACCAATGTATCCCCTTGCTCCTGCTGCCTCCGTGGCACTCAAGCTCCCAAGGCCCTGCTGCCACGCCTTCCACATGTTAACAGTGTCCAGGACCCAGTTCTCTACTGTGGCAAGACTGGCCGGGACACAGATGAGACTACTGAACAGGAATTCTCCTTGTACCTGAAGACACCTGTGAAGTGAGGCAGCATCTACATGCGACTGGTACCTATAGTTCTCAATGAATCACCACTGTAAGGAGGACACAGTATTGCCAGGGTCACTGTGCAAGATGCATTGTTCTGAGAGATGCAGTCTGTTGACCTGAGTCAGGGCCTGTCCGTATAAAACCCCTGAGTGTTTTCTGGCATTGCACCATTCCGAGAGGATAACAACGAACTCCAGAAAGGCATTACATATTTATAGCAGCACTACATAATTCAAAATCTTCTAGTAACCCTGTTAAAAAGGTAAATTTTCAAATTCAAGGCCTTCCTCTTAATATGCAATCACTCTACCAATGACCACATCCCTACTCCTGTCCTATCATTCTTACATGGGTTGAACTCAGCAATCAAGTTTGAATTCCTAAGATGCCCAGCATTACAGAATCCAGAATCAATAAACTTGCATCTTTTCTGCCTCCTTCATCTCCCAGTAATTCTGACACATAACCACTTGAATCAAAGAGCTTTTGGGTTAAGAGCTTTTTGGTTAACAGACTTCATAGTCATAAATTTTTCTTAACATGCTCTAAATGTAAAAATATATGGATCTTACTTAAATTTTACCCATTGTCCTATCAACCTTTTTTCTTGTCTGAAAGCCAGTCCAGGGTTTGCTTTAGTCTGGAACCACTTTTGACTTTCCTGTCTTTCACATTTCTGAAAAGTCTTCACCAATTACTTTGTACATGTCTCCTAATTTACATTTGTGTGCTTTTTTTTTCACAATTAAATTGAAGTTGTACATTTGGGCCACAGTAGAACAGAAGTGATGCTGTACCCAGGGTGCTTCATGTCAGAAGATTGTGATGTTTATGTGCTCTGCTGACTGAGGATTGAAATATAAATGCCCTGATTCAAATGGTGGCCACCAGTTTTCTCCACTGTAAGGTCACTCACTAACAACTAACTTTTGGGAAGATATTCTGAGGCCATTTAACCAAACATTTATTATACATTAAAAAAATTATTGGGAGCTGGAGAGATGGCTCAGCAGTTAAGAGCACTGGCTGCTCTTGCAGAGGACTCAGATTCAATTCCCAACTCCCATATGGAGGATAACAACCATCCATAACTCCAGTTCCAGGGAATTCTGTGCCTTCTTCTGACCTCCACAGGTATTTCACAACACCGGTGCACTTACATACATGCAGCCAGTATATTCATGCATATAAAATAAATATTAAAAATAATAATGATTAAAAATTTTTTAAATTATTTTATGTGTGAGTGCATTGCCTGATCATATTTAAGTGCACATGTGTCATGTAATGCCTGTGAAGGTCAGAAGGGGGCATCAGATTTTCTGAAACGGGTTACAAACTGTCCTGTTGAGTGCTAGGATTCAAACTGTCCTTTTGAGTGCTAGGATTCAAACCTGAGTCTTTGGTCCCGGGAGCCCTTGGAGCCTCTTCCTGTCCCTACCTCCCTTTGCATCTCTGAGCAGCCCAGCCCTGGAACTTCCTGGGGCTAGCAGTTTTCCTGGTAAGTTTGACATTGCCCACTGCGCCTTGACTCCTCCAGCCTCACTCACCCTCCCAGCTCCCCCATCCCATGTCTCCTCCTAGCAGGCCTTCCTAGCAGAGGCACTGGCACATTTCTTGTCTTGGCACCCCAGACCTCTGGATTGTGGCCCAAACTCCCCACTGCTTCCTGATCCTTTGCATGCAGACCAACCCAGAGCCCTTGGGGCCTCTTCCTGTCCCACCTCCCTTTGCATCTCTGAGCCTCCCAGCCTCCCAGCTTCCTGGGCCAGCAGCTTTCCTGGAGGGATCCAGTCCTTAGGAGAGAGCCTGAAAGCATCTGATCCTCATTGGACTTGTGCCTCTATGGGAACTCCTGAGCAGGAAGATGAAATCAATTTGGCTCCTCCGATATAAAAATAAAAATAAATTGGTTTATCTGGGCCAACTGCATGGCCTTAAACACCCAAAAGGAAAGTATAACCAAAGCTTAAAGGGATCAATATAATTCTTTAAGAGTCCATGTGTATAGCTAAAGGCTACATAACAAGAAATAATGCCAGACAGGAGATACCTTCCTGAGTTGTTGGCCAGCGTGGCCCAAGAGACTCCCAGACAGTATCCCAGCATAGAACTGGGAAAATGAACAGCAGACCCCAATCTTATCTAAAGGAATATTGACAACAGCTTGCTGCTAAGTGAGTATGTATCCAGACAGAACTACAAGAACCAGGATGGTAAAGAGGAACCAGGGAGGTAAAGGAAAAGAAAGAACCTGAAAGAGAATAACAGTAGGAAACAGATGTTAATAAGGGAGATATGGATAAAAATGGGGTTATTTTAATGGGAGGTGGGGAGGGAGAGTTATACAAGGAAGCTTGGGGATAAAGGGAAAGAAGGAGCTCAAGAGAGATGGTACCATCGGAGAAATAGGGAGAAATAGGAAAAATGGGGGCAGTTTAAATGGGGAAACCATGGTGGAAGGGTTAGACAATGTGAGAGATTAAATAATGCCTAGCTAGTTTAAAAAAAACCAGAAGGAATCATATCAGTCTAACAACTTACTGACAAATTATACATACAACTAGCTCAAGGAACATAATATATGCCCAGTCAGGTTTGTCTGAGAACGTTGTTTTTTGCCCAAGCTTTAGCTACATAGAACATAGTAATTAAAAGTACCAGACTGGTGGAACTAACCTTCTTGGATGTTTAGCCATATTTGAGGCCTATACTAATCTGGTCAGAGGGACTTAAAGGACAGTTTTTGCTCCTTGCCCTCCAAGGTTGACTAAGGGGACAATGGAGTCTCTCAAGATGTCCTGTAACTGTGGTGAGTCGCCTGTCCTCTTGATCAAGGAGGCTGTGGATACCCCACTAGATGGGCTGGAATCAGTGTTCAGTCTACAAAGATGAGGTCAACACAGAGGAAACTTTCCTCCATGCTTCCAAGTGAAGCCAGCCATGGTTGAGTAGGACCTTTGGCTTATCTTCACATAGATGGAACTGGTAAAAGAAAGGAGCCAGGGGCTCCTCCCAAGCCCATGAGACCCTTGAGGAACAGATCCTCAAACAACCTTAAGAGTAAAAATATATTGGTTTATTTGGGCCAACTCTATGGTCTTAAACACCCAAAAGGAAAGTATAACCAAAGATTAAAGTGATCAGTATAAGATCCATGTGTATAGCTAAAGGCTACATAACAAGAAACAATACCAGATAGAGGTACCTTTCTCTGAGTTGTCGGCCAGGGTGGCCCAAGAGACTCCCAGACACCTGGGAAATGAACAGCAGACCCCAATCTTATCTAAGGGAATGTTGGCAAGTGATTGCTGCTAGACGAGGATGAGCTGATCTTCCTAAACAAGGAACTCTAGATAGGCTGACTAGACTCATCAGATGGACTAGCAGAGGGGAATGGCTGGGGGCACTGATAATACAGTGGACAGTAACAGGGATGACAGAGTATATGAGCTCAATTGGGTGGTGAAGCTATGGGAGGGTGCAATTTGGGATGTGGATATAAAGATGAATAAGATTGTTTGGGATGTTCTGTATGAAATACACACAAAAAAATTAATAAAAAATGAGTTATATTTGAGGAAGAAGCATAAAAATTTGCATCATGTTAATTAGTAGAGGTGATAAACATTACCATTGAAATCTACCTGATGACTTTATATCCATACTCAGGTGCCAAGGATCTGAATGTAACTGACTGTAACTAGTAATAATCAGATATATAGAGATTAGAGATGCATGTGCAAACATCTAAATGTTAGTTGCGTTAAAAATGAGTTTTTCTGGGGCTGGAGATATGATGGCTCAGTGGTTAAGAACACTGTTCTTGCAGAAGATCTGGGTTTGAATCCCAGCACCCACATGGCAGCTAACAACTGTCCATAACGCCAGTTCTAGGGGATCTGACAGCCTCTTCTGTCCTCCGCGGGCATTGCACAACACGGGTGCACTTACCTACATGCAGGCAATACACGCATACACATAAAATAAAAATGATAAATAATTTTTTTTTTGTCTTTTTGAAGCAGGGTCTCCCTGTAGCCCCAGCTGTCCTGGAACTCAGTATGTAGACCAGGCTGGCCTTGAACTCACAGCCTGCCTCTGCCTCCCAAGTGCTGGGATTACAGGTATGCACCACCACACCCGGCTCTAAATAAAATATTTTTTAAAAATTATTTTTCTGTATGAAAGTGTATTTTAATAATGAAATGGAGATCTTTTTTAAAGGTTAAAACCTCATTCAATTTTATGTCTTATAGGGTTTATACTGAGTACAATATAGTATAACTGTATTAATTCAACTATAAACCTAAAAATTTACAGCCAATCCTGAAAGAAATACATCTTAGCTCTGGAAATTGTTATTGAATATGTCAATGCTGTTGTAATGAAATGCTTCTTCTAATTATGTGGTTATTAAATAAATAATTTTTTTTAAAACCCTGGGTCTTCTTCAAGAGCAGCCAGTGCTCTTAACTGCTCATTGCTGCAGCGTTCCAAGCCTTTCTCCTGTGAACTAAGTTAGGTAATATGTGCATGTATACACGCACAAAAACATATAGTCATCCGTTGGTTTATTAGTGACTTTTCTCATTGCTATGACAAACTGTCAGGTACAACCTAAGAGGGAAGGTTTATTTTGGCTCACAGTTACAAGGATTTCAGTTCATAGTCCTTGGATCCATTGATTCTGGGCTCCAATGCAGCAGATCATAATGGAGGTAGGAGCATCTGCAAGAGGAGGCTGTTCATCTCATTATAGTCAGGAAGTAGGGAGTGAAAAGAGGACTGGGGGACGAGGTACATACTTACATACTTACAACAGTATGTTCCAGTGACCTGCTTCCTCCAGCTAGGCTCCACTTTCTCAGGTTTCTACTATGTCCCCAAATAGTGCCACCATTACTGTCCTCAATGCACAAGTCTGTGTAGACATTTCATATTTGAACCTATCATAGGCCTTGATTTCCACAAAGAATTGGGTCAAGGACGCCTTGATTGAATCTGTGGATATGGAGAGCCAACCATATCTGCATCGATATTTATTTCCATATGTCTGTAAGCAGAAACTGAATTCACACTATCTCCAATTTCACTTCAACATTGTAGGATCCACTAGTTTTCATCTTTTTCATATCTATAAGGTCTTCAACAGTGAGAAATCTGGTTCTGATTACGTGTAAAATATTGCTGCTTTGATCAATTCCTCTCTGTAATCATTCTCCCATAAGCAACTCTACTCCCTCCTTTCATGGATGTTGCTCTCACCACACTCGCTGAGGTACAATGTCCATGTTGTCATTGATGCTCTCTCTAACCCACTTAGGCTCTGCCAACCCTTCACTAACCCTTACCTGAAGTCCATAACCATGTGGAGGAGAGTAGATGCCTAAACACAGTCAGGTTCTGATAGTGGAGCAGAAGAGGCAAGCAGATTTTGGATAGGAACCCAACAGCATGTGTGCAAGACCCTACGGCCGTTTTGCTATCAGCAATCATTTTCCTTTGGAGAAACTCTGTGTCTTCTCAAATTGCCCTTATGGTTAGGGTTGGGACAGACCCACTCTTGTCCTTAGGGAAAGCAAGTTAATTTTTAAAAACATGTATGTTTGTATGTATTCACTTATTGTGCATGGGCACATGCCTATCATGGCATAGGTATGGAGGTCAGAGGACAACATGTGGGAATAAGTTCTTTCCTTATACCAGGTGGGTTCTAGGAATCAAATACAGGTTGTCAGGCTTGGTGTCAATTGTGACACTGAGTCATCCTGCTGGCCTCCAAGTTGATTTTTGAAAACCCTTGATCACTGTGCTTAGTCCAAGAATGGGAATATGTTCTGAGTCAGGCCAAGGAAAGGCTTACCTGAGTTGCTGAAAGGATGTTAGAGAAACAGAAACTTCTACAGATTTTTGCAAACCTCTAGCTGCTGATAGTTATCCTATGACACCTGAAACTGAAGATCCACATTAGAGACAAGCAAATCTCGGGTTTGGAGGGGAAAATCCCATAAATCATTGTTTAAACATCTTGATCCAGTCATGTCTGAAGCTAGACATACTCCATGGCTTACCTATTATGAACCAATCATTTCTTCTTTTGCATTATCCAATTTAAGATGGATCTCTGATATTTGCAGCCAAAAGAATTCTAATGAATGCAGTAGACCTTAGATGGCTTTTGTATTCTCCCATTAGCTGGGAGAGGTTTAATTACCACCATTCTTAGCCTAGAACAGTGGGACATTAATCTGAAATTTAAATGAGTACTTTATGCAAAAATCAAAGTGTTAATAATGGTTGAAAACAAATCTGAAGATTCCATGGCAGCCTTCTTAACTAGTTGTTCTTAACACCTGAAAAATTGTGACATTAATACTAAAACTGTAGTTTTACTTGTCTCAAAGATCAGGCAAAGAATATCAGGCAAGGAATTAGTAGCACTTGTTCTGGAACCAATTCCGTTCCTCTGGAGATGCAGCTAAGAGCAGTGTTTGATTTTTTTCCCCTGTTCAGTTCTTGTATTCATCTTCTAGCTTGCAGATAATAAGAAAGACTGTTACTAACACTTAAACATATGACATGTATCACTTTTTAAAAACAACATTATAAGAAGCATGGAAGGCCACATCTGTGCTTCTCAAGAGAGGACTCAGAAGGAAGTCAGAAGACCCAAATAAGCAAAAATGGGTGTTTCAGTCAAAGGCAGTGATTGAGCTCTTGGTGTGTTTCTTTCAGTCATCTGTCTGCATTGGGACACAGGTCACTCTCCAAGCCATGCACTGCAGCTACTTGCCTGAGGTTAGCCACAGGAAGTGGACAGAGAGGAGATGAGTCAGCAGAATCAGCTGGCAGCTCTGTGACAGGAAATGGGATGGAAGCAGCTTTTCCTGCAGCTGCTTATCCCACGTGGTTTCTATAAACCAAAAACTTGGAATTTTAGGAGCTGTTTTTTTTTTTTTTTTCTTTACAATGGCAGATGTTTTTTCTTGCCTTTGTCCCATGGTTTCTGGTCCCTATCTGGGTTAGTCTTGCTCTTGGCTTGAGGCTGTGTTAGTGTGACCAAGCCACACACAAGCACTCCTGAACTGACACTCAATTCCAAGGGGAAAGGGCTAAACAGTTCCTGTAATCTTTTTGTCATTTGGAATATGAGCATATGTGGATGAATTTTTAGTTAAGAAATGCATTGCTGGCTGGGTGTGTTGGCACACGCCTGTAGTCCCAGCACTTGGGAGGCAGAGGCAGGCGGATCTCTGTGAGTTCAAGGCCAGCCTGGTCTATATAGTGAGTTCCAGGACAGCTGGGGCTACAGGAAGACCCTGCTTCAAAAAGAAAAAAAAAGAAAGAATGCATTGCTGGGGATGGGGCTCAGTTGGCACAGTGCTTGCCTAGGAAAGAAGGAAATCCTCTCTTGGTTCCTTTCCTCATAGTTCTTAGACAATGTCACCTAATACCTACGGAATGTCCTCTGCAAGTAGCTATGGTGTATGAGGCCTCCACTGCCTCTCCCTTTGTTTAACTGTTTCTCATTTGAGTAACTGTATAAGCCATTAATTCATTAGTCACATACTAATACCTGGCTTCCACCCTGCCATCAAAATCATCTTTCTGCTCTATATTCTCTTTTTTTTGGAGCAGTGTCTTCCTGTAGCCCCACCTGGCCTGGAACTCACTATGTAGACCAGGCTAGTCTTGAACTCACAGAGATCCGAGTGCCTCTGCCTCCCGAATGCTGGGACTAAAAACTTATGCCACCATGCCCATCTCTGCTCTGTATTCTTATAGTGTCTTCCTTTGCTTAAATTCTAGCAGTGTCTCAAGCTGCTTACAAAGCTTCACAGAACAGGTTTTTGTTATCTGGTCCGGCAATTCTCTCCTATCACACCTCTCTAGCTACCTAGCCTCACCTGATGTTCCAAGTTGCTGAATTACTTGGGAATACTCTTAATCCCTCACATGAATGTTTTGTATATACTGCTTTGACATAAGGAATGTATTGCAGCTGGAATTTAAACCTTAGCACTGATGCCAACTCCTCTGGGATGTCCTTCTGGACTTCTCATTGGAGCATCCTCCCTTTGCCCTCTGTCTTTACTTCCATCAGAACATTCACTGTCTTTTACTTGTTTGTCAGCTAGCCTGGGGAGGGCCTGCCTTTTACTTCTGCATCTCTATCTCCTACTACAGTCTTAGCTCATGGTTGGTACTGAAATACTGAGTGAATTAATGAATGAATAATATGGAATATGAAAAACACTGTAATTTTATAAAGTCCATTGTTTGGGGAGTTTGGTTGTATTCAGTTGGCAATGCCAATGCCCAACACTAGATCAAAGAGATCACCTTGTAAATCTCTTCAGATGGATATTTTAGGTCATGCTGTTGGGAGCTGAACTGAATCTCTCATTCTATATAACTATAGCCACACTAAATTATTCATCAGAGAATTCTTTAAGACAAACACATAAGTTCACCATATGGATCCAATAAAAGGTATTAAAAAACAGGAAGAAAAGGTACTACTAAAATGTGGTGAGGTTTTCAAACAGGGACAATATTATCCATTTAAATTGCAAGACTATATTCACATTCAGCTGTAAACAAAGGAAAAAAGATTATGACTTCTTTCAGAATAGTTGGAAGATGAAATAGTCTTTGAATTCCCTGTAGTTGATTCACAGTCTAGCCGTACTTACCAAAATGTATGCCCTGTCACTCCTTCCCCAGCCTTTCTACCCTAGTAAGGCTGGTTTCCTTAGCATTACTTGAGTTTGTTGTCTTAGTACAGGCCTTGTGCCCTTCATCACCTATGCTTGAATTTGAAATACTGTGTCTCCCCTCCTTCATCTAGTCCACTTTAGTTCTTCTCTGCCCTTCACTCATAACCTAAGTCCTGCCCAAATATGTTGTATCTTACGAATTGTACTGTTTGTGATTTTTTTTATATACCCAGTGTGATATAAGCCCAGGCTAGCCTTGAACTCTCTGTGTAGTCAAGGATGATCTTAAATTTCTGTTCCTCCTGCTTCTGCTTAGGATTACAGGCATGTACTATCATGTCTGGCCCCTTTGTGATTTTTCAACAACAGTCATGCCCGTGGCATTGTAAGAAACATCAAATATTAGTCTTTTCTTTCAAACACTATAAACACTTTACAAAGAATTCTAATGTTCTAATCACCCTCTCCCCACCCTCCAAAAACTTTTGATTTATGATGAGGAATTCTAATCTTTTGATTGATCCCTCCCCACCCTACAAAAACTCTTGATTTATGACAAGGGAGTTTAGTCTTCTGATCACCCCTAACACCCACCCTATAAAACTTTTGGTTACGAAAGAAGAGTCCTATTGCATTCCAGGAATTGATGGCCTGGGAGTGGGGAGAAGGCTGAGCACTTCCTCCTCATTGGACAACACCTCCATTCGAATGCCCTTTTCTTCCTTTGTGTGGCTCTTAGCCAACTGGGAAAGACTGTGAGGTCAGATCCCAGCCAATGGAGAAAAAGTCACAGTGCCATTGCATTAGGAGTTAGGATAAAAACTTGCCATATCCCCTATTCTGTGTGCTTGCTTCTCCATCTCTCTGCTATGAGTAGTGCACCCTTCTGATCAGAAGTAAAAGTTTGCCATGGGCTGGAGAGATGGCTCAGTGGTTAAGAACACTGATTGTTCTTGCAGAAGACCTGGGTTTGAATCCCAGCACCTACATGGTGGCTAACAACTATCTGTAATTCCAGTCCCAGGGGATCCAACAGCCTCTTCTGACCTCCACGGACATTGCACGATACAGGTGCACTTACTTATATGCAGACAATACACGCATACACATAAAATAAAAATAAAAAAAATTTTTTTTAAAAAAGAAGCAAAGTAATAGTGGTCTCCTCCTTTGAGATCTTGAACGTATTTCTAACAGCATCCACACAGCTCCTCTTGTCCTTGACTCCATTTCCTGTCAGCATCATAACCCACTGACACCTTTCATGTCCCCACATCTCTCATGTCTCCCTTTTGGACCTGGTGTAACTGACCTTCATGGTCAATTACTATAATCAGACCTTTGGGTATGTTTTCATTTCTTTCTTATAACTCTTGTTTAGCAAAACCCCAGCAGGAACATAGTTTCGACCACTTATAGTACAACTGCACTCACGTAGCTGAGCATGATTGGAGAAAATTATCACCACATTGAATGGTTTCATCTTGAATGTGATCATCAACATCGAATGAGTCTTTTTAAAATACTGTTTATTTCTTGGGCAATTTGACAATTTGAATTTCATACATATATGCAATGTGTCTTGGTCATATCTACCCCCAAGTCCTTCCTCTCACCCTGCCACCTTCCCAATATGTGTTCCTCCCCTCTTCATGTCTCTTTTTTTCCTTCTAGCCCACTGAGTCCAGCTATGCTGCCTGCAGCCTGCATGAGTATGGGCAATCTATCAGTGGCCATACCCACAAAGAAAAATGAGACACACACCGCAGAAGTCATCAACTGACAATAGCTCCTCAGCCAGGACTAGAGACTCATGAGCTCCATCCAGGCTGGAATTATTGACTGACTTGATCTGTTTTTTGAGACCGTGTCTCACTATGTAGTCCTGGCTGCCCTGGAGCTCAATATGTAGCCTAAGCTGGTCTCAAATTCACAGAGATCTGCCTGCTTCTGGTTCCCGAGTGCTGGGATTAAAGGTGTGTTCTTAATGCTACCTGTCAATCTTTGTCCATTTCCTTATTTTCCTATTCTTTTTTAAAAAAATATTTTTATTAGCTGGGTGTGGTGGCACACACTTTTAATCCCAGCACTCAGGAGGCAGAGGCAGGTGGATCTCTGTGAGTTCGAGGCTAGCTTGGTCTACAAAGTGAGTTCCAGGTTATTGGGGCTACAGGGAGATCCTGTCTCAACAATACCTAAATAAATGAATAAATGAATGAATGAATGAGTAAATAAATATATAAAAATTTAAAAAATTTTCTATGTGCATGAGTGCATTGCCTGCATGAATATAAGTGTACCTGTGTCATGCAATGTCCGCAGAGGTCAGAAGAGAGTGTTGAATCCCCTGGAACTGAGTTATAGATGGTTATTAGCTGCCATGTGAATGTTGGGAACCAAACTGGGGTCCTTTGCAAGAGCAGTCAGTGCTCTTAACTGCTGAGCCATCTCTCCAGCCCCAATTCTCCCATTCTTCCATAAAACAGTATTACATTGTTGTGTGCTTATAAATTGGTTTTAATTCCAATTACTTGAGAAGTCTTATTTTTTCAAGGCTGTATATGACTTGAGGCTAGAAGCCCATGGTTCAAAACTCCTTTTAGCATTAGTGATGCTATGTACATACAAAATGCCCATGTAAATGGACCAGGGTCTTTCAGTAGACTCCCTATCTCATTTTTAGGATAGGGCAAGGAATTCCAGGACACTGTGAAGCTCAATCAAATGCACAAGACTCCAAATGCATTTGAAAATTCTCCTTACAGTAGAGGTAACAGGTGAGAGACAACTAAGGGTCCTCTATATTCAGTTTTGGTAAAAAGCTTATTATTAAGAGGACCAGGTCTAGAGTCAGACTGCCTCAATTTTCTATTTGGCAACTTGACAGCTGACCTGGGTGTATTAGTCAGGGTTCTTCAAAGAACCACAAGCTGCCATGTGGGTGCTAGGATTGAAACCCAGGTCCTCTCCAAGAGCAGACAGTGCTCTTAACCACTGAGCCATCTCTCCAACCCAGAGAGCCTCTCTTTAAAATAAATTAATTAATTTTTAAAAATTCAGGTGGTGAGCCTGGTGGTGCACGCTTATAATCCCGACCTATTTAGGAGGTGAAGGCAGGATCAAGACTTCAAAGCTATCTTGGGCTATATAGTGAGTTTGAGGCCAGCCTAGACTACATGAGACCCTGCCTCAAAATACATACTTTTGGGGTGGGGGATCTTTTTGAGACAGGGTTTCCCGGTAACCTCAGCTGTCCTGGAACTCACTATGTAAACCAGGCTGGTCTTGAACTCACAGAAATCTGCCTGCCTCTGCCTCCCAAATGTGTCATGGCCTTTTATATGGGCTGCCATGAGAAGGTAACACTCATATTGAGGGTGTGTCTTCCAGCTTCAGATGATCCAATCAAGAAGATCTCTCTCATTTCAGTTAATCCCAGATCCAGTCGAGTTGACACCCAGGATTAGCCATCACACTTGGTGATAACATAGTTTGTAGAATTGAGTTCTGAGAAAGAATATAGGCAGTTAGCCTTACTCTGACAGAGGTGGAAATTTATAAAAGTACTTTCATTTTGTGTTAAAGTAATCTGTATTTCACACAAATATATTTAGGGATGAGACAAACTTCTATATCTGCCCAGTCAAAGCCTCACGAAGATATTGGACCTGGTGGTGCGTGGGAGGCTGAGGCAGGAGGCTTACAAGTTCTAAAGCAGCCTGGGTAACAGTGTGACAGTCTCAACAACAATAAAGAACGAGAAGGAGGAAGAGAAACAGAAGGAGGAGGGGGAGGGTTAGTATTCTTTGGCTCTGGGGTATGACAGTCATCTCTAGTTATCTAATATGTCTTCCTCTTAGCACTCATCATTAACTTGTTGGTTTTGTGGTAGGCATGAAGGAGGAATTAAGCGAAATGTAAGACACTGTTATGTCTACAAAAAGCTCAGTCAGCCTAGAAATTCTCAAGGGCACATATTGCTGTGGGGTGTTTGGAGGTATAAGGTGGTAAAGTGTTCATGAAAGAGGATAAATGGACTCTCAGGCATTCAGGAGCCTGACTTTGCCAGTTGGAAAGGTTCCCTCTTTTCTCTGATCTGTGGTACTGCTAGAGAATACAGTACGTTACAGTGTGTGTGTACTTATGGGATATGCAGGATTATGGGATATGTAGGATTATGATTTTGTTTATGTAGCTCTTGAAATTTTTCCATGAAAGTCTACAAAATGTATTCTAAGTGTTTGATTAAAGATCTAATCTTTTGGTAAATATTTACTAGGATAGAGCTCTACTATTAAAAGTAACAGAAGAGCTGATGAGATGGCTCAGTGGGTAAAGGCACTTGCCATCAAGCCTAACAACCTGAGTTCAGTCCTGGAGACACACTTGGTGGAAAGAGAGAACTGACTCCCATAAGTGTGCCTCTGACCTCCCTTCACAAGTAGAGCATGGTATACACATACGTACATACATACATATACACACACAAATAAATATCATTTTTTATAAAGTGACACAAGATCTTAAGGTTCCACAAATTTCATGTGTATACAAATTCTTACCATTTTTCTCAATATCACATACATCCAAATGTTAGACTACCCCGTGCATGCTCAAGAAAAGTCATATGTTGATAATGCCGTGCATTTAAGAATAAACTTAAGTTGACATGACAAGAAAATATACCGAGAACTAGTGGGTAAGAGAGAAAAAACAGAGCTGGGACCACTGACCCAAGGACTCGTCAACTCAGGCTTGGAAAGTGACCTGTACCCCATAAGCAGATGGTGGCACTGTTTTGGGACTGCTGAAATGATACCATCTTGCTCTAAATTAGTTTATATTGTGTAAAACGGTATTTTCTCAGGCTAATCCTTTTTTTTTTTTTGAGAGAGATTCCATTTTACAAGCTGCTTTTGACTCTATTTTGAGGCTGGAAAATGATTGTGGACCTGGATGGACAAGTAAAAACATCATGTGTCTGGTACCACCCATAGAGTAGATTGACAAATAACTTATTCCTGGGAGTAGGAAGGGTGTCGTCCTAGATATTTGTTGGAGTAAATTGAGATTGTAGTGGAACATGGACATATTAAAACTTGTCAGGGAAACCATGTGTATTAGGGTTCTCCAAAGAAAAAGAACTGGTAGAATGAATATATATGCATAGAGATTTATCAGCTTAGCTCACAGGATAGAGTCTGAGTAGTACAATAATAGCTGCACCACATTGGAGAGGCTGAGAATCTGTAGTTGCTCAGTCCACGAGGCTGGATGTCTCAGTAGTCCCAATCTGGCACTGACAGTCTGATGAATTCCAAAAGATCAGCTAGTCTTCAGTCTACAGCAGCTAGATGAACTCACCAGCGAGACAGAAGACAAGCAGCAAGAAGCCAGGCATTCTTCTCTGCCATGGCCTTTTATATGGGCTGCCATCAGAAGGTAACACCCACATTGAGGGTGTGTCTTCCAGCTTCAGATGATCCAATCAAGAAGATCTCTCTCATTTCAGTTAATCCCAGATCCAGTCAAGTTGACATCCAGGATTAGCCATCACAAGTCTACCCCTTGTCAACTTGACACCCAATAGCATCTCTCTATGTCATGCTTAATTTTCAAATGAAAACAATGTTGAGGTCATAATTTCGCCTAACATGATATAACTATCCCATCATACAATGACCAGTTAATTATATGTCTTAGAGTAGGTGATGAGGTCTTCGAGGAATGCTTAGTCCTTTAAGGATGGGGGAAGGAGGAGCTTAGGTCCAGCTGGAGGCTTCATGATATAGGCAGGCCGGTAGGGTGGGCAAGGGTGGAGGGATGGACCAGAGAGGGCAGGACAAGTGTGACAAGGCCAGTGAGGAGGCTGTGGTCTCTGAGGGACATCTGTAGCCTAGACAAGAGCGTGCATTGAGACACAGAGAAACAAAGAGGTTTCTTTGTTTTTCCTTTGCTTGCAATGCAGAGAGCTGAATCCACAGCCTTGAGCCTGACAGACAAGCACTGTACCACTGAGTGTACAGAAGATTCACTTTTAACAAAATAGGACAACAACACTCATGTCAATTACAATCCACGTTTCTGCAACTGGTCACGTGGCCTAAGTTGGTATTTGTAACTACCTTCCTCTACTACCCATTCTGTATTTCCTCCACCATCACCATACACCTGTGCAGGTCTTGCATCTATCCCTGGAGGAGTGACCCATACTTTCATCCCTGAAGGGTCTGGGCCATTTGTTGTCCTGTCTGGATTGGGTTGTTGCAGTTTCCCATTGACCTTAATCACTGGACATGGTAACACCAAAAGTTGCCCTAAGGAATTTTCTGCCTTCCAGATATAATCTTCATTACCTCCATTGTGGAGAACCAGTCCAATTTCCCACTGGCAGTTTGGATCAATCACCCCTCCTAACACTGTTATTCCTTTCTTACCCTGTTGACTTAAGGGCATCAGAAGCCCAAAGTGTCCAGGGGGAAGTCTTAGCTTCCAGTTCAATGGAATGTTTGTAGTCTCTCCCGGCAGAAGCACTCCCTCCTCTGGAACAAAAACCTCCAAGCCAATAGAATGCAAAGTCAAGGGTACAGGAAGCAAAAATTTTCATAGTGGGTCACCAGGGGTGATAGTGAATGGAATCATTCCCACTTCCACCCCTTGAGTCCTGGACCCGTGAATCCTGGCTATAGGAGAAACTGTACCATATATTGGATGCTGATTCAAAGCACACACTGCCTTCTGGAGGACCCTGCCCCAGCCCTCCAGGCTATTGCCACCTAATTGGCACTGTAACTGTGTCTTTAAGAGGCCATTCCATTGTTCTATCAAGCCAGCTGCTTCAGGATGGTGGGGAACATGGTAAGACCAGTGGATTCCATGACCATGGGCCCACTGTCACACTTCTTTGGCTGTGATGTGAGTTCCCTGGTCAGAAGCGATGCTGTACGGAATACCCTGATAGTAGATAAGGCATCCTGTAAGTCCCTGGATGGTAGTTTTGGCAGAAGCATTACATGCAGGAAAGGCAAATAATAATAATAAGTGTCTATTCCTGTAGGGAATAAATGCTGAACCCTCCAAGATGGAAGTGGTCCAACTTGCCACCATGTTGCAGGCTAGTAGCCACGGAGAAGAGTGCCATATTGGGGGCTCAGTGCTGGTCTCTGCTGTTGACAGATCTGACATTCATCAGCAGCTGTAGCCAGGTCAGCTTTTGTGAGTGGGAGTCCATGCTGTTAAGCCCATGCATAAACTCCATCTCTGCCACCATGGCCACTTTGTTCATGGGCCCATTGAGCAATGACAGGGATAGCTGAAGAAAGAGGCTGAAAATCCACAGACCAGGTCATCCAATCTACTTGATTATTGAACTCATCTTCTGCTGAACATTTACATGAGACACAAGTATGTTCACATCCTTTGCCCATTTGGAGAGATCTGTCCACATACTTCTTCCCCAAATGTCTTTCTCACCAACTTTCCGACCATGCTCTTTCCAATTCCCTCACCATCCAGCCAAACCATTGGCTGCAACCCATGAATGAGTATATAATCACACTTCTGGCCATTTCTCCTTCCAAGCAAAATGCACGACCAGGTGCACTGCCCTGTGAAGACTTTCCTTCCCCAGTGTCCTTCAGGGTTGTTCCAGAAATTGGCTGTAATGCCACAGCCATCCACTGTTGAGTAGTGCCTGAATAGCATGCAGAACCATCTGTAAACCAAGCCCTAGTCTTCTCCTCCTCAGTCAACCGATCCTAGGGCACACCCCATGAAGCCATAGGTGCATGCTTGAGAACAAGAGGCATTGTAACAGGAGTAGGAACCATAGGCATTTGGGCAACTTCTTCATTGTAACAGGAGTAGGAACCATAGGCATTTTGGCAACTTCTTCATGCTTGTGCCCTCTGGGCTTGCTCAAGCCCGATCACATATATACCACTTTCATTTGATAATGGATTGTTGCTGTGCACAGCCTACTTTATGGCTTGGCAGGTCAGATAACACCAAACTCATGATGAGCAGCTCCGGTCACATGGTGACTTGGTGGCCCATTGTCAAATGTTCAGTTTCCACTAAGGCCCAATAGCAGGCTAAGATTTGTCGTTCAAAGGGAGGCTAGTTGTGTGCAGATGAAGGCAATGCCTTAATCCAAAATCCCAATGGCCTCCGCTGTGATTCCCCCATTGGGGCCTGCCAGAGACTCCAAACAGCATCTCTATCTGCCACTGATACCTCAAGCACCATTGGGTCTGCAAGATCATATGGTCCAAAGGGCAGAGCAGCTTGTACAGCAGCCTGAACCTGTTGAAGGGCCCTTTCCTGTTCCAGGCCCCACTCAAAGATAGCTGCCTCCCAAATCACTTGATATATGGGTGATAATAACATGCCCAGATGTATGATGGGCAGCTCTGGTTGCATGGTGACTTGGTGGCCCATTGTCAAACGTTCAGTTTCCACTAAGGCCCAATAGCAGGCTAAGAGCTGTCTCTCCAAGGGAGAATAGTTGTCCGCAGATGAAGGCAGAGCCTTACTCCAAAATCCCAATGGCCTCCGCTGTGATTCCCCTATGGGAGCCTGCCAGAGACTCCAAACAGCATCTTCATCTGCCACTGATACCTCAAGCACCATTGGGTCTGCTGGATCCTATGGCCCAAGGGGCAGAGAAGTTTGTACAGCAGCCTGGACCTGTTGAAGGTCCCCTTCCTGTTCCAGGCCCCACTCAAAGGTAGCTGCCTTCCCAGCCACTTGATATATGGGTCATAGTAACACACCCAGATGAGGAATGTGCTTCCTCCACAATCCAAGCAGGCCCACCAAGCGTTGTGCTTCTTTCTTGTGGAGGGAGGGGCCAAATGCAACAACCTATTCTTCACCTTAGAAGGAATGTCTGTCTCTGCATGCTCCACACCACTCCTAGAAATTTCACTGAGGTAGAAGGCCCTTGAATTTTGGTTGGATTTATTTCCCATCCTTTCATGCGCATATGCTTAACCAACAAGTTCAGACTATCTGCTACCTCCTGCTCACTGGATCCAATCAGCATAACATCATCAATATAGTGGACCAGTGTGATATTTTGTGGAAGACTCAGGGAATCAAGATCCCTTACTTGCAGGAAAGGCAAATCCATAGCCAGAATAAGTATCTATTCCTGTAAGGACAAAACGCTGTCCCCTCCAAGATGGAAGTGGTCCAATGTAGTCAGCCTGCCACCAGGTTGCAGGCTGGTTGCCACGGGGAGCAGTGCCATATCAGGGGCTCAGTGTTGGTCTCTGCTGTTGGCAGATCTGGCACTCAGCAGTAGCTGCAATTGGAGTCACTACTTGATTAAGTTTTCTATAGTCAACTGTCATTCTCCATGACCCATCTGTCTTCTGCAGAGGCCAAACAGGAGAGTTAAAGGGAGATGTGGTGGGAATCACCACCCCTGCATCTTTCAAATCCTTGATGGTAGCACTAATTTCGGCAATCCTTCTAGGGATGCGATACTGTTTTTGGTTCACTATTTTCCCTGGCAGAGGCAATTCCAGTGGTTTCCATTTGGCCTTTCCATCCATAATAGCCCTCACTCCACAGGTCAGGGAACCAATGTGGGGATTCTGCCAATTCCTAAGTATATCTATCCCAATTATACATTCTGGTACTGGGGAAATAACCACAGGATGCGTTCAGGGACCCACTGTCAGTCAGACTTCAGCCAAAACTCCATTTATCATCTGACCTCCACAAGCCTCTACTTTAACTGGAGGACCACAGTGCATTTTAGGTTCTTCCAGAATCAGTGTCAACTCAGAACCTGTATCTAATAGGCCATGGAAAGTCTGATTATTTCCTTTCCCCCATTGTACAGTTACTCTGGTAAAAGGCCGCAGGTCCCTCTCTGGAAGGATGGGTGAGAGGCGAACAGCATTAACTCTTTGGTACTGTAACAAGGTCCTTCCTCAAGGGCACCCAGCCTTCCCTTCATTCAAGGGATTCTGGGTCTGTAAACTGTCTGGTCTGGAAAAAGAAAGCTCTTCAAATGTTCCGGTGTCTCTCTCAGTACTTTCCATCTTATAAAATCAGTAAAAGGCACGTCCTCTGGGCCCTCCCATTGTGGAGGATTTGATGTTGCACTGCGAATCCACTCCAACATACCTATTTGCCTGAGCCTGACAATCCCTTCATCTTCATCAACACTAAGCCAAGGGATATCAGGTATCTCCAGCTCTCTTTCAGTGGGCCATCTTTTGATAAATACCTCAGCCAACCAATCAAATAAACTTTTAACATCTTTTGTAACTGCACGAGCTTCCGTATTAAACCTCGAATCTCCAGTCAGGGGGCTCATGTCCCTGATCCAATTTTATGTTCCTTCCACCATTATCTCATACCCTTAAAATCCATTCCCAGACATATTCGTTAGACTTCTGCTTGAAAGAATTGGCAAACTCAGTATTTTCTTTGGTGGTGTAGTGCACCTCCTCATGGACCACACTTTCTATATCTCCTCTAGGGACCTGCTTAGCTTTGAGTCTGGTTATAGGTCTAGAGGCAACAATAACTGGGCCCTGAGGGACATCAGCTTCATCTTGCTGAATGGGATTAGCTTCTCAATGGGATTAGTTTCCTCAGACAAGGGTTGGGAGGGTGGGTCTGCTGAGGGTGGGGAGATTAATTCATCAGGTGAATCAAATTCCTCAGAGTCTGAGGATTCAAAATCCTCAGCCGCTTCACAGTTCTCCCACACATCTGCATCCCACGTGTCAGGATTCCAATCTTTCTCTATGAATGCCCTCACCTTTAATGCTGACACCCTTCAAGGCTGGGAATTAAATTTGCTTTGTAGGTCAGCCAAACATATAATAAGGGCTCCAGCTTGATTTTCTGCAGCTTTAGCTCTCTGGCTGCTGGAGAGAAGATTCTCTTCCAGGACACACTTGGAAACTTTTAAACTGTTGATTCGAATCTGGAGCTTGTCAATTTTATCATTCATTAAGCTCATTGTTTATCTTCATCCCTTTATCCAGAAATGCTAGAAGTAACCAGCCAGCATCATTATTTTTCCACAAATTGTCAAATGTTTTATGTATAGAGTCACTAAATTTCTTGCTCTTCACAAGAGGTGAGTTAGGAGATTCAAATGTGTCTATCTCCATAATTGTTTCAAATAGTCTACACCATGGATTTTCAGTGCTCTCTGTACTATCTGAAGACTCTGAGTTGGAGAGCCTGCTCCAAATACCAACAAGCCTATTAAAGAAATTCATCCTTTCAATTCTGTTTCTCTAGAACCACTTGTGGTACCACAATCTATATTAGTTAGGGTTCTCCAAAGAAACAGAACCGGTAGAATGAATATATATGTGTAGAGATTTATCAGCTTAGCTCACAGAATAGAGTCTGAGTAGTCCAATAATGTCTTAGTTTGTTTCTCCATTGTGTGACAAAACATTCTGACCAATACCAACTTGGGGAGGAAAGGGTTTATTCAGCTTACATCTCCCAGGTCGCAGTTCATCTGAGAGCCAAAGGTAGGAACTCAGGGCAGGAACCTGGAGGCAGGAGCTGGAGCACAGGCCATGGAGGAATGCTGCTTACTGGCTTGCTCCCCTGGCCTCTGCTCAACCTGCTTTCTTATTCAACACAGGCCCACCTGCCCACAGGTGGCACCACCCACAATGTGCTGGGCCCTCCCACATCACACAACAATCAAGAAGATGCCTCACAGACATGGCCACAGGCCAGTCCAATGAAGGCAATTCCCCAATTGAGGCTCCTTCAATCCAGATGTGTCAAGTTGGCAGTAAAACTATCCAGGACACCATGCTCAAAAACTTATCAGACACCCCAGACTAAGGAAAAGGTAACTCCCTTACTCAGGTCTCATAAAGTGGTAGACACCTAGCATTGTGATGGCAGTGGCCCCACACTTACCTGTCATGTGATACCCCATATGTGCATCAAGGATGGACAGGCAGAGAACTTCTGGCTATCCCTGGGGCTTCAGCTAGGTCCCCACTGTTGATGTAACATAGTCAAGTGTCATCTCCCCATCTACTTGTTTGCCCATTTGGACCTAGACCTGCTCCTGCCAGTACCGTATTTTCACTTGCACATCAGTGTTTATTGTGGCACTATTCACAATAGCTAAATTATAGAACCAACCTAGGTGTCCAACAAGAGATGAATAGATAAAGAAAATGTGGCTTATAAAGGCTATTACAGTAAACTTATAGTCAACATTATACTAAATGCAGCAAAATGCAAAAAGTTTCCTCTGAAGTCGGAAAGAGCTGGTAGAATGTAAAATGCAATTGGACATGAGAGCAAGGGGAACAGAGCAGTAAAAAACAGGCAGTGATGGACAGGCTGCCTGGGAGTTCATTCACTCTGAGGAAACTTCAGGCTATGGAACCTTTTGTTTCTCTATCTTCTATCTCATTGAACTTCTTGTTTTCTGAGGATAGGCTGTCTATCATAATTTATCAGAGCCCTACCCTTAAACCAATGCTTTGAAAATAAAGGCATTCATAAAAATATGTGCTTCAAGTCAACCTAGAGTTTGGCTCTGATTGCAGTTTTAGTTTTGCAAAATTTAATAATGCCCTGACTCCACAAACTAGTTGAGCAGGAGAACATCCAAACTATTAAAGAATCATCACACGTCAAGCATGGGATGTTTGTGTAAACACTGTCCTTGTGTTTAGTGCTAAGGGACTTGTGGATGCTCACTCAGGATTGTCTCCCTAGAAGTTCTCCATTTACATTTAAGTATCTTTTACATGTCAGGCACTTTTAGGGACTCAAGTGAGTTTACAAGGTTTCAGATTTTAGATATCAAGATGTGGATAGGTATGTTTAATGACAGTTGTGAGAATATGCTTAAGTAATCAAGTCTCCCAGCTGCAGGGGCAATTTAAATTTGTCCCACATTTACCTTGGTTCAGTGTTTTATAAACACAATCCTTTGGGTTTTATATTATTTTTCTAAAACCAACTTCAACAGTGGGGCTGTTTATGAAATCAGGAACCAACTTTCTCAAATGCTGTCTGGAAAGTGGAAGAATGTATAAGGTTTGCAAAACAACCTTGAATTATTTTCTAAACAACTACGGAAAAGTTCAGTTTTTTATTTACAGTGGTTCAGAGCAGTGATGCCCAAAAGCATATTCTGGATTGATATACACATTCGTTCTGGCCGCTTACACTGTAGCTACTAATCAGTTATGGCTATGAAGCACTTAAATTATAGTCAGGGTTACTGAGAGCTAAATATTACATTGTATTTAAGTTGAAATAATTTTGATTCAAACTTCAAATAGTCAAAAGGGACTAGTAATGCTCATATTGGGCAGTGCAGCCTAGGGTGTTAGCAAGTACCTCTCCCAGAGCACTCAGTCGGACCAACAATACAACTTAATACTGAAAGTGTTTTGTGCTCAGAATGCTGAGCATAAGTGTAATTTATTTTGCTGAAATTTCTCAGGAACTTGGTCAGAGTGATAAGGACTCCCTCACAGTTAATTTGGTTGGGTTCCACATGTATTATTATTTCTTTTAATCAACTTACTAAGCACAAAACTCTGTTGTAGTATGAGGGATACATTTGTGAAGATGGTCCTTGTTTGGAGAAGTCCACAGACAAATAAGTAGATTTATGCAAATGCAAGGCTGAGAAGTTGTAGAGGCAACACAGGGAAGCAGCAATTCACCAAGCACTTCCTGGTAAACCCTACACTGAGACTGAAAGCTCAGGATGAATAGGGCAGACAAGAGCGTGTGAGCGAAAGTGGACTGATGGTCAATGCAAGAGCATTGACAAAGTTGTAGAGTTGTGAATGTTTACTCTAAGGAAAAGGACAAGGCAAGGAACACCAAGGGTTGTGACTGGAAAGGGAGGGTTTGGGCAGGCCAAAGCAGGTCGTTCATCCAACAAATAATCAGTAAGCACTTGTTATGTCAGCTACTGCTTAGTTCTGGGGATGCAGAGGTGAACACATGATTCATCGTCACAGGGCTCAATAGCCCCTTGGGAATACAGAAACATAATAGTTGTCTTTGTCCAGGCTGCTGAAATAAAAATAGACTGAATGGCCAACAACACAATTTCTCATAGTTCTGGAGGCTGGGAAGTCCAAGATCAGGGCAGTGGCAGATAGTGCCTGGTAGGGACCTGCTTCCTGGTTCAGGCTGTGTCTTCACATGGCAGAAGGGGTGAGACGGCTTTCTGAGGTCCTTTCACAGGAGCTGTCGTAGTTTGGATCTGAAACAACCTCAACCATCTCATGTTTTAAATACTCAGTCCCAAACTTGTGACACTATTTCGAAGGCTGTGGAGCCTTTAATAGGCAGGACCTGACTGGCAGAAGTAGGCCAAAGGCACAGGCCTGTGAAAGTTCTACCCACCACTGGTGTCTCATGCTCTCTGCTCATCTGTCCCATGTGAGCGAGCTGTTGCCTCAAGCTCCTACCATACACACAGCTATGCCTTCCCCACCCCTCTGTGTCCTTTCCACTAGGATGGACTGAACTCTCTCTGAAAGCCTAAGTCCAAATAAACCTTCCTCCTTTAAATTGTGTCTGTCAAGTACTTTGTCACAGGACAAGCAAAATAAGTAAGAAAATTAATTCTATTTTTGAGGGTGCCACCCTTATAATTGATTTCTTCCCTCAAAACCCTCCCCTCCTAATACCATCCAAGGAGGTTAGGATTTCAAAACATGAATTTGGGGTGAGGGGATACAAACACTGAGTTCACTGCAATAAGAACCTCAAAAAAATCAATAAACTCAAAGATATGATGAGAAAATGATATCTTGGGAGTATATAGGAAGGGCACTTTTCTAACAACGGTGTCAGTAACTTTCCTTACATATTCCAAAGTCTTAGCAAAGGCCTAAAGTCAAAGGGCAGAAGCTGGTGACTGTCATTGAAAGAGCTCTGGACAAGGTCCTCAGTGGCCCAGGCTCTGCAGGGTAACACGGAAGAGAGCAGAGCACACCAGCAGGCCTTCAGTTCTTTTTTCACTCCAACAGATTTGCACTGTATTAAAGTCATACTGCTCAATAGTTCTCCCAGAACTCTGCCTGTTTTGGGAATCTCTGTGATACACTCTTAAGGGGACTGGCATCTGACAATGTAAAGGCAAACGGAATTGAGGTTTACTAAAGAACTGTTTTTCTTTTCTCTTCTAAATATTGTTTAGCTTATGATTGAGTTAATATTTAAGCTACTAAGTATCCTTCCACTTGTGTGTTGTTTTAGCTAACATTGATTGAGAGTTCTTTATGAATATAAAGCCTTTGAGGGCAGGAATAATATCTTTCATTTATTTATATAAAAAGAGGCTTAAATTATATTTTAGGGGAAAGAATGCCAGCCAGGTACAGAGCTGTGCAAGGTGACACATGCTGGTAGTCTCAGCACTTGGGAAGCTGAGACAGATGGATGACTTGAGACCGCGAGTTTGAGACTAGCTTGGAAAACACAGTCTCCATCTCAGAACAATTATCAGTTCAGTATAATGGCTGCCATTGGCAAGCTGACATTCTAACTCAAGGATCAGACACACACTGTCCACTTAATATTTAAGTTCTCAAAATGTGAACTCTGATTTTGAGGGATGATATGTGAAAAATCATAGTCAAATAAACATACAAAAACTCATGCCTAATAAAGTCCTTCTCTTACAGCTCTGTAAATCATTTCAAGACATTAAAACTCCTGGAAAATCTTATAGTAAAGAAATACATTTGACCTGTCATTTGTCAGATTGACTTGATCTGTTCTTTCTGCTTAGCATCCATTAACATGCCACAGCGCTAATATATTGAGGACTACACCCAGGCATTTCTGATAAATGTGACAGATTCTTTCCATCATAGAGTTGTCACAAATATCACCCATTATAAATACAAGGTATGTTTAATGTTCAAAACTCTGTAGGTGTTCTATTGAAGAACAGACAAAAGAAAAATAATATGATCATCTACATATATGTAAAATAAGTAGTTAATGGCAAGGTATGAATCAGCATACAAAAAAATTAATTGTATTTTAACATATTATCAATTAAAATCAGAAATTGAAGCAAATCAATTTGATAGTAGCATCAGAATATAAGCCACATAGGGATGAATCAGATAAGGAGGTACACATTTAGTATTTTGCTGAGGGGATAAAATTTAAAAAGACATAAATAGGGCTATCAAGATGGCTCAAAAGGTAAAGGCATTTACTGTGCAAGCCTGGCAGCCTGAGTTGGAGCCCTGGAACCCACATAAAGGTGGAAGGAGAGAACCAACTCTACACAGTTGTTCTTTGATCTTTACATGTGCACCATGGCATACACATCACCCACATATGCAGTGCACATGCACATATACACAAACTAATAATAATTTTTTTAAATTAAGATATGTAAGTATATATCCTGATGTAACTGCAGGAGCCAGGAAAATAGAAAGGAACCAGGGAGGTAAAGGGAAAGAAAGACCCTGAGAGAGAACAGTAGGAGACAGGTGTTACCAAGGGGGACATGGGTAAAATGAGGGTAAAATGGGAGAAGGAAAGAGAAAGTTATACAGGGAACTATGGGGTAAAGGGGAAGAAGGAGCTCAAGGGAGGACATAGGAGACAGGTATTATCAAAGGCGAAATGGGGAAAATGGGGGTACTTTAACTGAGGAGGGAGGAGGGAGAGTTATACAGAGAGAGAGAAAAGTGATGGCTACCTGGTGTAAAATACCAGAGAGAAACATATTAGTTCGAAACCATATGGAAAAATTACACATACAATATCTCTTCATGAGTCCATGTGTATAGCTGAAGGCTATATAACAAGAAACAGTGCCTGACAGAGATACTTACCTTCGAGTTGTTGGCCACAGTAGTCCAAAAGACTCCCCAAATTGCACAGGTTATTGCCACAGCTCTTGACTGCCTCCAAGAACTTGAAGGCAAGACCCTATTGCTGAAGACAGGACATACTTTGGACACAGGACTTGGAGAAATGGAGCTGGAACTGAGCTGGAAGCCTCCTCCCTGAAGGCTAGCTCTCAAAGTTTTGGAGAGCACTATGCAAGCTGCTAAGGGAAAACATTAATTGGTGGTCCAACCCCAGCTTTAAGGACTAATAACCACAACAATGACTGGCACAGCAAACTATAGTTTATCTTGGGGTTAATCAACAGCTAGGACTTAAAGCCCACTCAGTGGGAGGCATCTCATGTGTGGTACTGTAAACATAGCCAAATAGACATGGCTGGAGAGGTCATAGCTCTTAGAGAAAACCCCAAGGCTGACACATCTCTAGACAAATGTAATTTCCTAGTATGTGCTAAATATGGATCCTTATATTTACAGACAAGTGTGCCAGTAACTGCATGCATCAAAGAAGCTTCTTTTGCAACAGAGACTTTTACAAAGTTCCACAACTGGTCACGTACAGAGGTTAAGTGTCTGTGAAATGCCCATCCTTAAGTGATGCATCTACACTGGAACATCTAAGGCTTATGGAACCTAGTGAAACAAGGGGGAGAGAGAATACTAGTGCATCTTTCAACTCTCAGCAATGAAGCTCCCTCATGCAGCAGAGGGCAATGAACACAAAAGGGCCACAAATAACCAAAGCATAGAGAATAGGAGTCTGCAGAGTGTGGGTCCTTGGACAGGACTCCCACAGTAAATTTCACCCACCCAGGGCTCCGGAACCATTGTAGAAGAAGGGGTGTAAGAGCCACAGGAGGAGGTCCATAACCACATGGATACAGTCTTACAGCCTCTTGGAACCTTGCCCATATGCGCTTACAGCAATGATGACAGCATGCCAAAGACCCATGCAAACTCAAGCAGACAAACCAGCATAGAACTCTGGAAATGGGCAGCAGGCCCAAATCTTAGCCAAAGAACTATTGGGCAACTGATTACTGTTGGGTGAGGAAGAGCTGATCTTTGAGGAAGTGACTCTAGATAGACTGACTAGACCCAGTGGATGAACATCAGGGAATACTAACTTGACTTGATAGACCTTAACATGAATGACAGAATGCATGAAATTCAGTGGGGGAGCTATGGGAGGATGCCTATGGGGAAGGAGGTATAAAGATGATTAAGATGTTGTGTATGAGATACACAAAAATTCAATAAATTTTTTAAAATGTAAGACATAAGCCAGGCGTGGTGGTGTACTCCTTTAATTCCAGCACTTGGGAGGCAGAGGCAGGCAAATCTCTGTGAGTTCAAGGCCAGCCTGGTCTACCTAGCGAGTTCCAGGCTATCTAGGGCTACAGGGAGACCCTGTCTCAAAAAAACAAAACAAAACAAAAAAGACACAAATAAATGGAGAGCTATTATACACTCATGGATCAAAGAGTCAGATTTGTGAATACATCAGTTTCTCTTAACTTGTTCTATGGATTCTAAGTAATTATGATAAAGATCTCAACAGGATTTTTTGTAGAAACTGACAAATTGGTTCTAAAAAATGAAAAGATAGACAACAATAACATAAAATGTGAAATGTGGGAAGGAAAAGTTAGAAGGAAAATTTTTGCAGTTGAACTTAGGGTGTTATCAATTTAAATCAGACATAACTATGAAATATCTCAAATATCTCATGGCAGTTCCAAACTCAGTCAGTAAAATATACCTACAACAGTTTCACAGAAGAGCTGGGCATGGCAGTACATTCCTGCAAGCCCAGCATCACTAAGAAGCTCTGAAAATTACATGCCAATGAACAGAATAACCTAGAAGTGGATAAATTCATGAAAGCATACAACCTACCAAGATTAACCCATGAAGACAAAAAGCACAAATACACACACACACACACACACACACACACACACACACACACATATAATTACTATGATAATTGACTAATGATAAAAACTTCTCATCTAGAACCAGGTGGCTTAAATATGATTAGTAGGAAAGTACTTCCACATAATAATGACCACTCATGAAAAGTCCACAGGGGGTTGATGAGACAGCTCGGTGGATAAGAGCACTTGCCACCAAGCCAGGTAACCTGAGTTCAATCTCCAGGCCCCACAGGGTGGGTGGAGTGAACTGACTCCTAAAAGTTGACTGCTGATGTCTACATATAGTGAATGCACCCACTACCTCCCCAAACACCCATACCCAGACCCAAATAATAAATATAATTTTTAAAAATACACAACTCCCACCATACTCAATGGTGAAGCTAGAATCTTGTTCCTCTAAGATCATGGACAAGTATGCTTCTCTCTAACATAGGGACTTGTATGGATATGTATTTGTGTGTGAGCGTGTGCCTGTGTGGAGATCAGAGTACATCTTTGGGTGTTGTCCTTGCTTTTCACCTTGTCTGAAACAGGAACTCTTGTCTGATGCTGCCCTGAGAGCTTCCAGTGTATCCTGTCTCTACCACCCCACTCTGTCTGGCCTTGTTATATAGGTTCCAGGGATACAAACCCAGACCATCAGGCTTGCACAGCAAGTGTTTTATCTGCTGAGCCATCTTCCCAGCCCTGAGTCAGCATTTTGAAGGTTCTAATACATAATCAGTTGACCATATTGCTTGCAATCGTTGCAAATATTGCACATCATGTCAGGGAAGTAGTAGTGCTAAACTGCATGAGTCACAAACCAAGGAACAGAGAGAGAGAGAGAGAGAGAATTCTACTTGTAGGGGGCTGGAGCGATAGCTCAGGGGTTAAGAGCACATTGTACTGCTCTTCCAGGGAATCCAAGCTCAGTTCCCAGCACCCACGTCATGTAGCTCACAACTCCAGCTCCAGAGGATATGATGACACCCTCTTTGGCCTCTGTGGCCACTGGCACTCACATGCACATATCTACACATAAACACACACACATACACTTATGGTTGCTCTTGCAGAAGACCTGGGTTTGAATCCCAGCATCCACATGGTGGCTAACAACCATCTGTAACCCTAGTTCCAGTGGATCCAATGCCCTCTTCTGTCCTCTGTGGGTACTGCATGATACAGGTACATTTACACACATGCAGGCAATATACTAATATATATAAAATAAAAAATAAATTTAAAAAATTAAAAAATAACAAATCTTAAAACTCTATCATTGACAACAGTCAGTTTAATTCTCTGGAAGAAAATTCTTGTTTTGTTGTTTGATTCTATCAATATGGAGAGAGATGTCCCTCCATGTGACTTTGGGCTGGGGTTCTTTTCCTCCAAGATGATACTTAATCATGAATGGCTGTTTCCTAAGCTTGGCATTAATTCTATGATTTTGTAACTTTGCTGTGAGCAAAGGTGAGGCATCAACGGACTATCTAATTTTCTTTTTTTCCCCTTGATAATGCTTTGAGCTCTTCATTTATATATAAAACAAAGACTGTGTTCGTGACTTTCATACTTCATGACTTGTGATGAGGACAGAAATTCCATTTTTTAGATACAGCATTTGTACATTTGTTGTCTTCATATCCTTAAAATAGAGATTTTATAATTTGCCTAATATAACTCTTGATGTCAATGACAGAATCAAAATAAGCTAAGATTTCTTCAATCCCACTGTTTTGCTCAGGATAACCTTAATTTTAAGAACATTTCAAATAGGAATAAGGGAGAAAAATTAGGTAGTGTAATGACTGAGTTAACAATGCTTTTCTAGTGGCATCAAATTGTGGTGCAAAAGAATAATCAAGTCCTTCCTCTTTAGCCTCCTCTCACTGCTCTTCCATGGGCTTTCTCCCTCTCAGCTCCATCAGTCACTCCACAGCTGGAGTAGATTAGTGCTCCCCACTTCTAGACTTTCATCAAGCTCTTCTCTTGACTTAGACTCCTTTATCCCCTCAGCTTCCTTCACAGGATCTTTCCGGTCTCCACGTGTATGTCTCTACTTCCCAACTGAAATAGGACCCAAGCCTGATTTAGCTCAAGTTTTCCCCAAAAGAGAGTCCAAGCACAAGGCTTTTATGTGAGTGTGTAGCAGGAGTGAGAGAGGGGAGTGAGAGAGGGAAGAAAGATCTGCAAGGATGCACTGTGGAACTGACCTACGCGAATGGCTACCTTTTGCTTACGGGATGCGTCTTAGAGCCTTTTGGCCATTTATCTATTCACTCCTTTAGGGTATTTGGTTGAAAGAGGATGGTTACCAGTTCAATGCTATATAAGGTATAAAGTTCTGTAATATACTTTTCATATAGTGCAACCTTGAAAAGAAATGTGTCTGCTGGTCCCTGGGGACTCCTTCACCTTTGGATCCCTTAAATACAACTAGAGCTGTGTATGAAGCAATTGGGAAGAAGCAAGATCTGTAAGTTCCACAGTCTGTGTAATGACCCTATACTGCTTACTCCTACCACACAATCCAATGCAGCAGCTTCCATTTGCATTTCATTAAGTCAACAGTCTTAGTAATTGTGATGGCACTGCATGCCTAGGTTTATTGATACTCTACTTCTTGCCATCTTACTGGTGAGGGATCTGGCTCCAAATTCTCATTCTGAGGCTCTGCATCTTTATTTTTTCATTTTTATTTTTAACTTTTAATTAATTACTTAATTTAATGTGTATGAGTGTTTTGCCTGCATATATGTAAGTATACGCATGTATACTTACAATGCCCACAGAGTCCAGAAGAGGTGTCAGATCCCTTGGACCTGGAGTTATGGACAGTTGTTAGTTGCCATGTGGGTGCTGGGAACCAAACCCGGGTCCTCTGCAAGAGCAGCCAGTGCTCTTAACTACTGAGTCATCTCTCCAGCCTTAACCCTACTTTCTTAGGGTCACATTTTATTATGATGGTCTTAAACTAGGGTGACCCCCCCCAAACAGAGTCTGCAATAAAGATTCATGTGAAGCCAGGCACAGTGGCACATGCTTTTAATCCCAGCACTCATGAGGTGGAGGCAAGAGGATCAGTTCAGTGACTAAACAGCAATGGGGTGGATAAGTGTTTAACAACCTGCTCTCCAGTAAAAAATTATGCATGTACATACATGTATAAATGTTTATCCTAAGTTTTACTGATGTAAATTATGCATAGTACATGATTTCTAAAGGATAATAAATGGTACACATTTCTTTATGACAGAGTCCGTAAAGCCGGCTGGCAGATTTTTTTTTTTTTTTTTTTTTTTTTTTTTTTTTGTCTTTTTGAGACAGGGTCTCCCTGTAGCCCCAGCTGGCCTGGAACTCACTATGTAGACCAGGCTGGCCTTGAACTCACAGAGATCTACCTGCTTCTGCCTCCCAAGCTAGGATTAAAGGCATGCACCACCATGCCTAGTGTAGCTGGCAAATTTTTATAGAATACTTTGATATTATGTGTTTCACTATGACAGTCTCAGACATGTTCATCATTGCACTTTGCTCATGTTCAAGTACCCCCATTGCCCTTGCTGCCAAACCTCCCCACTGGTCCCTTTCCTCCCTGAAAATAGTCCCCCTCTGCTTTGAGGTCTTACACATATGTATTTAGTAATATATTGTTAAACCTAGATTTACATGCTATCATTGGTTCTTGTTGGCCTTACACTTATTAAAGCCAGTCTCTATTTATGATTCAGAAGCAAATACACTGAAATATGAATGAACATTGAAATTTAAAATTGCAACAAAGATGAAAGTAAAACCACAAGGGCCTGCAAGGTGGTTTAGTGAGTGAAGCTCTTACTGTGCAAGCCTGACAATCTGAGTTTGGTCCTCAAGTTCAATTCCTGAAACCCACTTAAAAAAAGCAGTGATGCACATCTAGAATCCTAGCACTACTAGGGAAAAAGTAGGAAGATACAGGAGATTACTGGGCTCTTGGACCAGCTTGCCTGCAGTATACTGTACAGCCACAGAAACAAGAGAGACTCTGCCTCAATAAGGTGGAAGGTAAGAACTGACTCCCTAAAGTTGTCCTCTGAGCTTTACATGCTCACGATGGCATCCACATGTCCACATCCACACAGCTCACACACCACACTCACACAGCTCATATAGCTCACATACCACACTCACACAACTCATACAACTCTCACACACATACACACACACACACACACACACACACATCCTGATATATAAAATTAAATTTAGAAAAAAGAAAAATGGTATGTAATGACTTCATTCATTCATCAATGATATAGTTTTTCCCTCTAAATTGAATAATAGTTTAGGACACAGTATTTTATGTATTAAACAATAGTTTAGGACACAATTTTTATGTTATTCACAACATAACTGCTAAAAACATATGTCTAACTTTAATATACATTACTAACACTTTCTTTATCATTTTCTTTCTTTGTTTATATGCAGGGTACACAGATGCCATGTCACATGTGGACATTAGAGGACAGCTCACAGGAGTCAACTTTCTCCCACCACATATATTCTAGGAATCAAACTCAACTTCTAAGCCTTGGGACAAGGGCCTTTACCCACGGAGCCATCTCCTAAGGCTCTCCATTGTTTTCTTAGATCTAGACAATCAATAAAATAGTTAAGTCCTACTTTGTAGTGTTTGTTTCCACCACGGCCAAAATTAAGCTAACATGATGTTGCTGAATGCAGACTTGAAAAGAGATGCAGCAAAATCTGCCATTTAAAAAAAAGTCCAATAAGATAAAATGGAGGTAAATAACCTTGAGAGTACCGAGCAAAATGGAATAAAAAGGTAGGAAATGATGGGTCTTGAGTATTCATTACTTTGATATTAATTTATTTAATTTTGATGCCTAGGTTTAACCATCAACTGGAAAAATTTCTGAAAGTTAGCAATCAGCACTTGCCAATGAGACCGCCAACTCCAGCATACCCCTGAGGCAGTAACTCATAAAATGAGAGCCTAATAATGTACAACTGTGTTGCTGAGATGACCGAACTCCAGGGAACCTTCTAAGAAGCCTTATGACATGGTCATAAACCCCTCTCTCCACAGACTTCAGAAAGAACAAAGCATTGTGCAGTGGTCCCCCATGGTACTAAGTTTCTGCTGCATGTGTCTGGAGGTCAAGTAGATTTCCAAAGCATCACTATGAAGTCAGAGAAGCTCTGGGCTTGTGCCTGGACATCCATGTCACAAGCCTGGTAGAGCTGCAGTCAGACTGCACCTATGTAAAATTGGTAAAATCCTGCATTTGGGGCTGGAGAGATAGTTCAGTGGTTAAGGGCACTGGCTGCTCTTGCAGACGATCTGGGTTTGATTCCCAGCACCCACATGGTGGCTAACAACTATTTGTAACTCCAGTTCCAATGGAATTCAGTACCTTCTTCTGACTCCCATGGGCATTGTATGACACAGATGCCTTTACATGTATGCAGGCAACATACACATAAAATAAAAATAATAAATTATTTTTTTTAATTCCACACTGGATTAGATGCAACAGCCGTCATTGGATTTGACAAGCAAGCAGAAAAAAAGAGGCCAGAAGAGGCCCTCATACCCTGTTTCACACAGTTCAGACTTTCAACACAGCATTTCGAATAGTGCTAGGATTCCACCTGTATGTCCTTTTCTTTACTCACTATAAGTTGGGATGTCAGAACTCAGTAGTCCTCTATGCCTGGCATTTGTACCCTGCATGTTATAGGAGACAATAATCAATAAATTTGTTCACTGAATAAATACATGAACAGGAGATGACAGACATTCTTCAATCAGGCCCTGACTTCCACTCCCTCCCATGTCTGTTGTTCATCCTAATAAGCAAGAGTAGAAAAGAAAGTACCTTTTTGTGTGCAGTAAGGATTACTGAGACTGAGGGTGATGGACAATGCAGCCACATCTTTTTCTCTCTTCTACCCATCAGCACCCTCCATCAATGTAAAAGCAAGGACTATTCCTTGCCCCACTTGGCTTTTTGGCCACTGCTGCATATTCAGAGTACCTAGCACACTCTGTCCCACAGTGGCTTATTTGCTAACAGTACAGAAAGGTTGCCAGAGGGGCTACCCTTCCACTTTCTTCTCTCTCCTACAAGTATCTGCTTGTGGAAATGAGCAGAGATTTATTTCCTCGCTATTGTGAATGATGATATCTCCTCCAAAAGGAGAAAGCACTCCTTTCTCCAAAAGGAGAAACCCACTATCTGGCTTTAATTGTCTAGTTATCTCATCTTCATCACAAATGTCACACATAATAGACACAATAGAAACCCACAAACATCATTAAAATTTTGTTGTCAGCTGCCAAGCGTGGTGGCACACACCTTTAATCCCAGCACTTGGGAGGCAGAGACAGGCGGATCTCTGTGAGTTCGAGGCCAGCCTGGTCTCCACAGTGAGTTCCAGGACACTAGCCTAGAATAAACAGAAAGAAAAAAAAAAAAAAAAAAAAAAAAAAAAAAAAGAAATTTGTTGTCAGCATATTCTAAGTTCCCACTACTTCTAAGTAGTTTTTACATTTTTGACTCATTTATACACACACCAGTATTATGATTTATTTCAGAGTTATATTTAAACAGGTCATTTATTTTTAGCTAGTTTTATTCCAATGGTACAATGTATATACATAAATATGACTTTTTGAGTCACATGTTATAAATTAAAAGCAACTATAATATATATATACACACACATATATATATATATGTCTGTGTGTGTGTGTGTGTGTGTGTGTGTGTGTAGAATTAAAAACAGTTAGTAAGAAACTTGGTAAATCCCCAATAAATGTCTTCAGGGTGGTGTCTGCCCTTGGTTTACTTTGCTTATTTTTATTTTTATTTTTTAAAGTAGATAAAGTGGGCCTGGGGATGTAGCTCAGAGACAGATCCCTTGCCCATCAGAAGGCCATCCACCCGTTCTCAGCACTATGGGGGCAGGAGATTGACAAGTGTTAGAAGGGGCTTTAAAATGATCAGTATTTGGTGCTGGAGAGATGGCTCAATTGTTAAAGTAGAGATAGGCAAATACCTGGAGCTTGCTGATCAGTCAGCCTAGCAGAATCAGTGAGCTCTAGGTTCAATGAGAAACCCTGTGTCAAAAAATAAGGTAGAAAGTGACTGAGGAAGATACCTGGCATCAACCTCTGGCTTCAATATACACACCCACACCCACATGTGCACAACACAAGCATGTACATACACTACACACACACAAAGATGAACTTTGAAGAGACCTCACGTTCATATTTGCAGGCACTCCAAAATTTCTGAGATTCTGGGAAATACTTAAAAGCAAAGAGATAAACAGCAGAAAATCCCACAAAACACGTATGAATAGTAAAGCATCTCTTGATATACACAGAAATGCTTGTTATACACAGAAAACTTAGTAACAACTTTCTCCTATTGCAGAGTTGTATGAACTGTAAGATATGACTGTGACTTCTGACATCTCTGTGCTTTTATGTCTAATAATGAAATCTCCCCTACTTCCCCTGCACTGAGGAGTGAACCCAGGACCCTGCACATGCTGCATATCCATCCTTTAACCATGAATTTTAATGGCTCATTCTTTGTCATTGAAAGACTTCCTTCATCGTTCTGAGATCAAATCATTTTTTATTTGTTAATTTATTGCTGAGAGATTTTGTTTGCTATTGTACTATTGGCTTATGTACATCATATTTATTCCTGTTGATGTGGTCTATGTTAAACTGTGAACACTTAAAAGACAGTAGTTGATTCAATTTCCCTTTTCTGCTGAATAAAATTTCTTGGTATATATGATTATATAACATTGTTGTTTTTGAGGAAATATTATGAGCAATGATCATAAATGTATCATAAATTTTGTTACACATAGGAAGTTTTATTTAGAAGGTACAATGGTAGCAAGTCATAAAAGCATGAAATGTAGTTTTGGGAGTCTCTTGGACCACCCCGGCCAACAACTCATGGAAGGTGTCTCCTGTCTGAAAATGTTTCTTGTTTTGTAGCCTTTAGCTTTACACGTGGACTCATGTATAGATACTATATGTGTAATCTGTCATTAGGTTGTTGAACTAATATGATTCCCTCTTTTTTTAAAAAAAAAAAAAACTAGCTAGGCATTATTTATCTTTCCTCTCTCTCCCTGTCTAACCCTTTCACCATAATTTACCCATTTAAAGTGTCCCCATTTTCCCCATTTCACCCTTGTTGTACCAGTCTCCTGTGGTCCCACCTTTCTTGAGCTCCTTCTTTTCCTTTATCGCCAAGGCTCCTTGTACAATCCTCCCTCCCGGCCTCCCATTTAAATAGCCCCATTTTTATCCATTTCTCCCTTAGTAACACCTGTCTCCTATCGTTCTTCTCTCTCATGTTCTTTCTTTCCCTTTACCTCCCTTGTTCCTTTTCATTATTCTGGCTCCTGCAGTTACATCTGGATACATACTCACATATAAGAATGTGGTGCTAGGATCCACATACGAGGGAGAACATATGGCATTTGTTTTTCTGAGTTTGTGTTACTTTACTTAATATAACAGTTTCTAGTTCCATCCATTTACTTGCAAATTTCATGATTTTGGGGTTGGAGAGATGGCTCAAGTACGCTGAATGTTCTTGCAGAAGGCCAAATTCCAGCACCCTCATGGCAGCTAACAATTGTCTGTAACTCCAGTTCCAGGGAATCAGATGCCCTCTTCTGACCTCTGCAGGCATTGCATGACACAGGTGCACTTACACACATGCAGGCAATACATACATACACATTAAATAAAATATTTTTAAAAATTTTTATGATTTCATCTTTCTTTACTGCTGAGTAGAACTCCATTGTGTAAATGTACCACATTTTCTTTATCCATGCATCAGCTGAGGGACACTTAGGTTGCTTCCATCTCTTAGCTATTGGGAAAAGAGCAGCAACAAACATGGGCATACATGTGTCTCTGCAGTAGGATGAGTTCTTTGGGTATATGCCAAGGAGCGGCATAACTGGGTCAAATAGGAAGTTGATTTGTAGTTTTTTAAGAGTTCTCCGCACTGCTTTCTTTCCATAGGTGTTGAACAAGTTTGCAATCCCACCAGCAGTAGATGAGCATTCCCCTTTCCCCACATCCTCTCCAACATTTGGTATCATTTGTTCTCTTGATCTTAGTCACTTTGACTGGGGTAAGATGAAATCTTAAAGTGGTTTTAATTTGCATTTCCTTAGTTACTAACAATGTTGAACAGCTTTTAAGATGTTTCTTAGCCATCTTTATTTCTTCTTTTGAGAACTCTCTATTCAGATCCTTAGCTCATCTTTTAATTGGGTTACTTGCTTTCTTGATTCTTTGTTTTTTGAGCTCTTTATAAACGCTGGATGTTAAATCTTGGTCAGATGTGTCACTGGTGAAGATTTTCTTCCACTCTGTGGGTTTTCTCTTTGCTTCCTTGGTTATTTCTTTTGTTGTACAGAAGCTTTTTAATGAGGTCCCATTTGTTGATTCTTGATGTTAATTCCTAAGCAATTGATGTCTGATTTATAAACTCCTTTCCTACACCAATATCTTGTAGGTTACTGCCAATGTTTTCTTCTAACAATTTCAGTGTCTCAGGTTTTTCGCATTGAGGTCTTTGATCCATTTGGAGTTGACTTTTGTGCAAGGTGCAAGATAAGAGTTGTATTAATCACTTTTCTGTTGCTGTGTTAGAAACACTGATCCAAGCAATTTATAGAAGGAAGAGTTTACTTGAGCTTATGGTTCCAGGGGAATTACAATCTGTCATGGCAGGGAGGCATGGTGGCTGGAGGTGGCTGGAGCAGGAGCAGGTCTGAAGCTAAGCTCTCACATCATCATGCAGGCACAGGAAGCAAGAGCTCAACTGGAGATCCAGCAAGACTTAAGAATTCTCTAAGCCCACCCCCAGTGACATACTTCCTCCAGGATAGCCACATTTTCTAAAACCTTCCAAAACAGCGCCATCATCTGGGGACAAAATGTCCAATGGGGGACATTTTCATTCAAACCATCACAAGAGTCTAGCTTCAATCTTCTACAGATGGAGATCCAGTTTTTGCCAGCATCATTTGCTGAAGATGCTGTCTTTCCTCCAGTGAATGTTATTGGCCCCTTTGTCAAATATCAGGTGGCTGAAATTGCATGTGTTTATGTTTGAGTCTTCAGTTATGTTCCATTGATCTACAAGTCCATTTTTGTTCCAGGACTATGCTGTTTTTATGACCATAGATCTGTTGATGGCCTCCCAGAACTTGAAGGTAAGCCCCTACTGCTGAAGACAGAACATATTCCAGACACAGGATTTGAAGCAATAGACCTGAAACCACTTTCCCTGAAGGCTAGCTCTCATAGCTTTGGAGAGTGCTATGAAGGTGCCAAGGGAAAACATCAACTGATTGTCCAACAGCAGCTTCAAGACCAAATAACCACATCGATGGCCAGCACAGCATACCACATTGGTGCAGCAGTGGCGCTTTTATCTTGGGGGCAGTCAACAGCTACCTAATTGGACTAGAAGCCAACTAATGGGAGGAAACTCAAGTGTGGTACTGTAAACATAACCAAATACATGGCTGAAGAGGTCATTGATCTTAGGGGAAAACACCAAGGCTGTCATATCCGTAGGCTAATGTAATTTCTTACTATGTGCAAAATATGTATCCTTATATTTACAGACAAATATCCCAGTCACCAGTCATCAAAGAAGCTTATTTTGTATCAGTTGGAGACTATTACCAAGTACCACAATCAAGTCACACACAGACATTGTCTATGAATTGCCCAGGCCTAAACAACACATCTACAATGCAAACTCTATATCTAAGGCACATGGAACATAGAGCAGGGGTAAAGAAGAGGACACTAATGAACCTCTCAGTTCTCATTAATGAAGATCCCTCATGCAACAGGACAGGAACACAAAAGGTTACAAATGGCCAAAATGTAGACATTAAGAATCTTCAGATTGCTGGTCCATGGACATGACTCCTATATTAAACTTCACCCACCCAGGACTGAGGGACCATTGCTGAAGAGGGCATGGAAAGATTGTAGGAGCCAGGGAGAAGGTGCATGATCATATGGAAACAGAGTCCTACAAGCTCCTGGGGCCCTGCTCATATGATTCTATGACAATGGTGTCAGCATACAAAAGCCCCATGCAAACTCAGACAGATAAAAACCCAGCATAGAACTGGGGAAATGAATAGTAGGCCCCAATCTTAGCTGGGGAAACATTGGCAGCTGATTACTGCTGAGTGAGGAAGAGCTGATTTTCCTAAAAAAGGAGACTCTAGGTAGGCTGACTAGACCTCAGCGGATGGACTTGCACAAGGGAACGTCTGGAGACACGGACTTGACACACTGGGCCTTAACACGGATGAAAGAATATATGGGCTCTGGGGTGGGGGGTGGCACTGTGGAAGCATGCTGGTGGGGATAGGAATGTAAAGATGATTAAGATTCTTTGAGATATTCTCTATAAAATACATAAAAATTCAATAAAAACAAATTTTTAAAAATGTCAGCCATAACCCTCCAAAATTTTATGTTTTGAAATTCATATGTCAAATATATTTAAAATATCTTTTTGTTCCTCTCTAGAGTCTGACAAGTGGAAAAAAAAATACATGAACTGCAGTAAATGAATGTATTTTTGAGCCCCAATACAAGCTTATCATTATTTATGTACAGAGCCAGCTTCATAGGCCCTGTGCTTGACTGAATGTTCTGCTGATCCATGAACATCTTGATGACTTTGACATTCAACTTGTATTAGTCAAGTCCAATGAGACAACAGGGCAGGGTCTGTGGGCAGAGGAGAAATGCATAACATGCGCCCCACCCCCACCACTCTCAGCCCAGGCTGGTGATCCTCTTGCTTCAGCCTAAGAATGCTGGGATGGCAGGCATGCACCATCACATCCAGCTGAATTTTTTTTTGCCCCACTTTGCATAGGGCATCACACTAAAGCAGATTTCTGGTGAACCTGCAGCAAGACTCAAATCAACATAGAAGGCCTAATGTTTTTGATTAAGGAGGCTACTGATCTCAAGAGGCCAGATTTAGATATATTTTTTAATTTTTTATTTTACTTGTATGTTAATTTTTTTTATTTCTATGAGTGTATTGCCTGCAAGTGCATCCATGTCATGCAATGCTCATGGAAGTCAGACTATATTTAAAAAAGAATTTTTGGTAGGCCAGGCATGGTGGCACACGCCTTTAATCCCAGTACTTGGGAGGCAGAGGCAGGCGGATCTTTGTGAGTTCGAGGCCAGCCTGGTCTACATAGTGAGTTCCAGGCCAGCTGGGGCTACAGAGAGACCCTGTCTCAAAAAGACAAAAAAAAAAAAAGGAATTTTGGGGGGACTGGAGAGATGGCTCAGTGATTAAGGGCACTGGCTGCTCTTGCAGATGACTCAGGTTCAGTTCCCAGCACCCACATGGCAGCTAACAACCGTCTGGAACTCAAGTTCCAGGGGACTCTGACACCCTCTTCTGACTTTGGTGGGTATTGCACGACATGGGTGCACTTACATATATGTAGGCAATACACTCACATACATAAAAAAAGAATTTGTGTGCACCAAGAATGCAACAGCATTCTAAGAAGAATGAAGACTAAGAACTCTGTCGTGTTCACGAATCTTACTCTGCTGTATTGGCCAGCTCCACACCCTGAAAACGACAGAAGGAAAAGGACTACAGGTAACCCATAGTTCCTTTACCCTTCCAACTTTTCTTTTTTTCTTATTTATTTATTTATTTATTTATTTATTTATTTATTTATTATTTTTGGTGTTTTTGAAACAGGGTCTCCCTGTAGCCCCAGCTGGAACTCACTCTGTAGATCAGGCTGTCCTCAAACTCACAGATCCACCTGCCTCTGCCTCCCAAGTACTAGGACTACAGGTGTGCTCCACCATGCCTGGCCCATCTTTTCTTATTCATCAGAAATCCAAAGGTAGAGAGAAGTGGTAGGATGTGTCCATATCAGGAAATGAAACAAAAACAGCTTAGTTAAACAATGCATATGCATGTGAGTTACAACATATTCCAGTGATTTCACATACAAGTTAATCCTTCTATGTTTGCATTTAAAACTGGCATTTAAATACGTAAGACGAATTGTGGAATTCATGCTAATCATGTTTTAATGTTTTTAAAATAATAACTAAGTATTCAATGAAAAGGTATTAGGGCAAGTCAAAAGAGAACACAGAAGGAAACAGTTTCACATTTTAGTACTTTTCACACCACTTTTTTCCCTGCATTTTGAGAAGGAGTTTTGCACATCATGTATCTTACCTGGTTTACAAGAGCCATCTATCAATGAGGTCTTAATTTAATATAGCAAAAAAGATCTATGAGACCTGTTCTACTCAATAAAATGTCAGCATCTCTGCCTTAAATAAACCTCATCACTATCCTTTGTGCCGCTCCTGCGTCCACCACTCAATTTTACGGCTTTACTTTGCACAGTATAATTGTCTTCTTTTAATTTTTGATTCCTTAATATTATTAGTGTGTGTCTACAACTTCTCTGTCGCTTCTCTACTTCCTCTTTTCTGTGGGTTTCAGGGATTAACCTTCCCTTTTAGACTGAAGATTTATTGAGGAGTGAGACCTTGATTTACTTATCTCTTCAATCTCAGAAGTCTTTCTCAAAGTAGTCATTCAATAGATGTTTGTTAATAGATTATTCAAATTATTTTAAATTACATCTATATGTAAGTATGTATGTATGTAAGTATACATTTAGAAATGTCCCAAGAGTTCCTTTCCCCCTGGATTGTGCATCTGTTTGCTTGGAAGAACTTTATGAAGGCACATACCAAGAGACATTCTAGAGTTAGGATCTGGTTTCTCTCAATCTGGGCTTTTTTCACTGTGCTGAGCTGTTTGCAGAGAACAGCTGAGGAGAAAAGAAGTTTGTGGACCATGAGTCTACCCACTGTTCAGTGCTCTACCACTGAGCTATATCACTGGCCCTCTTTTTTCTTTTTGAGACAGGGTCTCCTTGTAGCCCCAGCTGGCCTGGAACTTGCTATGTAGACCAGGCTGGCCTTGAACCCACGGAGATCAGCCTACCTCTGCCTCCTGAGTGCTGGGATTAAAGGTGTGCATCACCACACTCCGCTATTCTTTTTTTCTTATTTTGAGCCACGGTCTCACTAAATTGCCCATACTGCCCTTGAATTCACTCTGTAGCCCAGGTAGGCTTTGAATTTATGATCATTCTGCCTCAGCCTCCCAAGCATCTGGGATTATAGGCCTGGGCCATTAGGCCTGGCTTCTGTTTGGATTATCTTAATACCTACTATCTCTGTGTTTGTGTCGGGGAGAGGGAAGATTGAAGGAGGGAAGAAAAAGGTGGGATGGAAAGGAGAAAGAAAGAGAGAAAGTGAACACTGAGTGCCAGAGAGAATAATCAATATTGCTTTGTGCATCAATGGAACACCTGCATTCATGGTAGCAGAGGAAGGAAAAACACCAGATTTAGCTCAGGAGTCTTAGGCTCTCTTTCTACCTTTGCCAAAAGATCTGGATGTCCTGTCAAGTTGCAGACTCTCTAGGGACTCTTTCTGGCATCATGAAGTTTAAGTAAATTGATGCTTCAGTTCCTGCCAGCACAAAATATTTTAGTACCTAATTCCAGGAGTATCGTAGACACAATTTCCTTCTACCTTTTCCCAGCTCATCTCACCCTCTCATTGGAGTTTTTCATTTACAAAAGGCGGTACCCTTCATCATTTTTCCCCTTGCCTGTTCTTACACCCAAACTGGATCCCTTGAATTCTTGCATATATGTATATTGTATCATAATCTCATTTATTTCTGAGCCAAGAAGCAAGTTGCTAAGGACTCTTTTTTAAATATTTTATTTATTATTTTAATTTTATGTGTATGCGGGTATGGCCTGCATGTAGGTAAGTGCACCCGTGTCATGCAATGCCCATGGAGAACAGAAGAGACTGTTGGATCCTCCAGAACTGGAGTTACAGGCAGTTGTTAGCTGCCATGTGGGTGCTGGGATTCAAACCTGGGTCTTCTGCAAGACCAGTCAGTGTTCTTAACCACTGAGCCATCTCTCCAGCCCTGCTAAAGGCTCTTTACTCCAGTGGGGCCTGACTTAGTGTGCTATGATAAACTTCCTAGGAGCTAAGATGTGGTTCCTGTGCCAACCACTGGGCACTTTGAATAGCAGGTCCCTCCATCTTCTCATAACTGATCCTTGAATTTTCTCTTCCTACTCTCTTCTACCTTAGGCCACAGGAAAGGATTTCAGGCCTCTCCCTATTTATTGTTCCACTTTCTTACTATAAAAAGCTCTACATGATCATGAAAGGAAACTATAATTCCACTGTCCAGATAGGCACCTTCAGATTTCTTGGTTTATGTCTCTAGTAAATTGTTGGAGCAAGAGGCCCCAATTTGTTCATACTGCCTGCAGGCTCACCCAATGCCTGTTCTTTTCTCCCCTGTTTCGGAGCTTGGCCAATCACAATGGTAGCAAAAATATCACAAACAGAGACTCCAAAACATATTCATGATTGTGCCTGTCCCCTTCTGCCACTCTTGTACTATACTGTTTCCATAGGAACAAGCCTATTGCTAGGACGTGGAGTGATGAGAGACACATGGCCCAGTTGCTCCACTCACATCCAGTAACACTTAGCAAACTTCCTGAAGCAGTGAGTGGCAGCTAAAGACAGGCATGTGAGTGAACCCAAGCAAGACCAGAAGAACCACCAGCAAAGCCCTGCCCAGAGTGCAAACCCACTAGATACCAATGTAAATAAGTGGTGGTGTTAAAAGTATTGGAGTTGGTCTTTTACACAGTAAAAGCAAATACATACACTAACCTTTGCAGCAAATTTGTGATTATTGTTTATATGTTATTTTTAAAATTTTAATTTATATGTATGTGTGTCTGTCTGTGTGCACATGCCATGTACTTGTGGGTACGCAAGAAGATGAGAAGAGGGTGTTGGATCCCCAGGAACTGTAGTTACAGGTAGCTGTGAGCTACCTGACATAGATGCTGGGAACTGAACTCTTGACCACTGGAAGGGCAGAAAGTGCTCTTAACTGCTGAGCCATCTCTCCAGCTAGTCTGTGACCAGCATTTTTCACGTGACATTTTCAAATATTCAGTATTATTCCCTTCCTCATTATGTGCTCTACCATCTCCAGTCCAGGATTTACATCTCTTTTGTTTAGTTTCCCATTCCTAGCCCATAGAGCACTGCTGAAACACTGTAGGACTCAGTCAATACTGCTGAATAAATGAGAAGACATAGTTTTTGTGTGTGGCTGAGTGGTGTTCTAGTACATGGAGCTACCAAACCTCTGCTCCATTTTAAATTGTTGGTTCTGTAATAGGGTTGGCATCTCTGTTTCCTGCTACCACTGAGCTCTTTTAACCCAGTGGAGATTGAATCTGTGATTCTGAATCCCAGTTAAGAGATAGGGTTTTAGCTGTGGTGGTGCATGTCTTTAATCCCAGCACTTGGGAGGCAGAATCAGGCAGATCTCTGTGAGTTCAAGGCCAGCCTGGTCTACATAGTGAGTTCTAGCACAGCTGGGGCTACAGGGAGACCCTGTCTCAAAAAGACAAAAAAAAAAAAAAAAAAAAAAAAAAAAAAAAAAAAAAAAAGAGAGATAGGGTTTTATTAAGCACTCCTCAAAATTCAGTTTAAATAGCATCTCCTGTGGGGCCTACTTGTCCCTTACTGGGGTTTTCATATTGCATCCTATGGGCTCTGCCATGGCAGCACACCATGTCACAGCATTTCATTTACAAGACTGCTTCTTCTGTGTGCTTTTGAGAATAGGGGCTCAGCTCCCAGCATGCCTGAGGCATAATAAACAGCTGGTGCTCATGGCATAAATGGCAGCAGGGCATTGATCATCTTTCTGTAGTTGTCTGAAGGACTACATCTTTATTAGAAATAATACATACAATAAAGATTGCAGTGACATTAGACGGGAGCATGTTTATACCCAAAAGAAAAAAAATCATAATTATGAAATACCATCAAGGAATAAATGTCTTAAAGCCATTAATTCCATTTAGATCTCTTTTAAGGTATGAAGAAATGAAGAAACCAGAAAAGTAGGGAAAAGGCATGGGACATACAGAAAAGATACACTCCAGTATACAGTTTGTGACAGTCTCTTATCTGCTGCGGAGATGAGACTGACAATATGAGTTTATATGCTATTTTAAACATAATTAATCATATAAAGCCTGAAATATACTAGTGTCAAATAAAACAGGTTTTCCATTGATTCAAATTTTGTTGAGTTTCCCTGTTAAAAGAAAACATTCTTTGCCTTTGTAAAAACAACTGTCATTTAAATTAGACATGGTAGTCTGTGCCTATACTCCCAGGACTCTGGAGGTGAAGATAGGAGGATCTGGAGTTCAAAGCTGTCCATGACTGTATAGTAAGTTTGAGACCAACTTGGGATCTAGAAGACTTAGTCTAAAATACACAGACACAGACACACAGACACATAGATGAGATGCGCGGACACACACACACACACACACACACACACACGCACACCCCAAACAACCACCTGTCATCCTATAGGAAGTCCCATGCATGAGAGAAGAGAGAGCTGCAAAGGAAGGCCAAAACACATTATTCACGCACAGAGAGACACATGAAATTCTAGCATGGTCCTCTGGTTGTGGTAATAAACTTAAAAAGGCTTTCATTTAGACAAGCAGCCGGGCTGGGGTGTTGTAAATGTATAAATGTAAACTCTAATTAATGAATGTGGTGCAGTTCTCTCCTTTTAAAGGAGAGTGGCTTAAGTTCTGATCTCAGCCAAATAGAATTCATACACATGAACACTTTAGTATGATCACTGCATCTAAGCCTATTTGCAATATCATTGCTGGGCTTTTTTTTTTTTTTTTTTTTTTTTTTTTAACTACCAGAGGGCAGGAATAATGTCCGTTTTCTCTCTCTTAGGCCAAGGAAACAACAGTAATGAAGTCAGCTCTTGGTAAGGCCTCATTTCCTCCCTCCTGCCAGGGAGGCTTAATTATTCTAGAAGAGTTTAGGGGAGCAGTTCTACCCCTTATCTTAGATTCAGGCAAGCAGCCCTGATGGTATCTCATTTATTTGTTTATATTTCTTTTTAAGATTTTATTCCAACAGAGATAAAAACTGGTTGTTTGTCCCAATACTATTAAGGGCAAAGCCCTCTAATTCCTTTTACAGGAGATTTTCATCTGTGCCTGCAGGCTCACAACCACAGGCTACACCTGGAATCTTGACTGACTTGCAAATAAAGAAGCTTTGCTCCAAAAGAGGAGAGAGAGAGAGAGAGAGAGAGAGAGAGAGAGAGAGAGAATCAGTGCTGGTGGAGGAAGGTCAGGTTCCCTTGGCTGTCCCTGAGTACCAAAAATAGAAATCATGGGGGGAATACCTGCAGGCAGATACACTGAGCTGCCTAGCATATATCCATATATATATATAGATAGATAGATAGATAGATAGATAGATAGATAGATAGATAGATAGATATATGCCTAACACATACCCATTAAATACAACAGGGACCATAGAAGCTGGGTCAGGAAGCCTGCTTATATCTGAATTTTTGTTGTTGTTTGTTTGAGACAGGATCTCCCCGTAGCCCCAACTGGCCTGGTACTTGCTCGGTAGACCAGGCTAGCCTTGACAAACTCAGAGATCTGCCTCCTGAGTGTTGGGATTTAAGGTGTGTACCACCACACACATCTGCTTTAAAAAAAAATACAAAATACCAACATGAAGAAAATTCTTTGCTAACAAACTTCCAAATTAGTTCAGGGCATCCATGTTCCCCAGATGATCCCCTTCATAATAATGACTGCTTTACATCCTGGCTCTGTGCTTCTTAGGTGAATGACTTGTTCTAATTGTTCTACCACTATTAGCCTCAATTGTTCCTTTGTAATATGGGAAGAGAATTTGTCTGCCTTACAATGTCACTGCAAAAATTAAAACCAATAGTTTATTTAAAGCTCACCATTTCATCACTGTTGTTCCATTTCCCTTTCCACGTGTCCAAAGTCAAAATGTTAGTAAACAGAGCAAGGAAACATGTTGACCATAGAGTGGAGGGAAGCTCTGGCATTCATGAGTTGTGCTGAAGCTCCATGAAATAAAGTCCTTCTTTAAAAAAATATTTACTGTCATTTTTTATGTATATGAATGCATTGCCTGCATGTGTGTAAGTGCACCCATGTCGTGCAATGCCTATTGAGGTCAGACAAAGGCAATTGATTCCCCTGGAACTGGAGTTAGGGATGGTTGTTAGCTGTGCTATGTGGATGCTGGGAACTGAACCCTGATCCTCTGCAAGAGCAGACAGTGCTCTTAACTGCTGAGCCATCTCTCCAGCCCCAAATAAAGGTCTTTTACATAACAATACTAAGTACCTACCTGGAGTCATCCGGCCTTAAATGAATCAAGGTTAGGGAACAAAAAGTCTCCAAACCTAATTGAACAAAAAAGGCAAAATATTGGGGCTGGAAATGTGACTTAGTGGTATAGCACTTGGGGTGTATGTGTAACACCCTGCACATAGACACACAGCACTGGAAAAAAGAGTCAAAATGTTAATATTCCTAGAAGCCAGAAGGGAGTCACTGGCTTCTTTTTGTGCTGCTTGCAATAACAACCTGAGTGTGTAAGTACAGGAAATATTTGTCAAATCAACAGTAGATTAAGATGCTAAAAATTTTAATAGCCCCCATAATTATATCTACTTAAAATCACTTAGTATTATTTCTGTTTATAATTGGAACTTTTCTAGCTTACATTCAGAAGTCTAAACTGAAACAAAGAACACCATGAGAGTTCTGAACCAAATGGATATGTTATTTCATCACAAGCAAGCTAAATTTGAATTACATTATTTTAGGAAGAAACACAATGCAAAGAAGATTTAGGATTTAACTCATGAAAGGAGTGTCTAATCAAAGTTGGTAATGGACACATTTAGTGGATAAAGTATTTCCATGCAGCAGGGAAGATCTCCCATGACTGAATTCTGTTTAAAGTTAAATTTTTTTCTTTCTTTTTTTTTTTTTTTTTTGGTCTTTTTGAAGCAGGGTTTCCCTGTAGCCCCAGCTGTCCTGGAACTCACTATGTAGACCAGGCTGGCTTTGAACTCACAGAGATATGCCTGCGTCTGCATTTATTTATTTATTAATTCAAGAAGTAATTTGTGAGAATCCTCCCTGTGCCAAGCACAGAACTGGAAGTAACTGAAGTATTTTAAAAATCGCTAGAATTCTAGTATCTACTTTCCCCATATAATGGGCTCCCATGTCTGGACACATAAGAATCATGGGAGTGGCCTGTTAAAAGTGCATGCCCCTTGGATTTACCATTGAAATTCTGATTCACAAGGAAGGGGCAAAAATCTGTATTTTCACTAAGCACTCCACATGATTCAAGTGTAGATGGACTGTGAAACACACATTGAAATATGAAGCATATTACTGGATAGCTTGAGTCTGTAAACTCCTTGGAATGATCACACACACACATACACACACACATGGCACCTGGATAATATAGCATGTTCAAGGTAATACAATATAATATGTTTACACTGAGGGAAGGTAAGAAGACATAATAAAAAATGAGTTTGGTCAAGAAGGACTTTCTAGAACAGCCATTTGTGATGTAGGTGCTGAGAAATCTGCAGATTTGCTAAGGGATGGCCAGGACACTATCCAAGTGGGAAGAAGAGCTTGATGAGGTTGTGAAGACAGAGAAGTTAATACAACAGAAAAGTTTAACTCTGATTAACAGGAGTTTAAGAAAGCAGTGGTATTCACCCGGAAGGTTCCAGAGAAGAGAGTTGCAGCATGAAGCTATGTTGGTAATTCAGACCAAGGTAGGATGATCCACAACATGTGAAAGCAAGAAAGAAAAGCTAAGTGAACAAAAAAAGGGACATAAGCCATGCAGAATTGCAAGGTGAGAACTGGTAAACGGGAGGAGAGAATGCTTTTTCAGACTGGGGGAAGTCGCAAGCTTAGTGTCACAAGGTTAGTGTTGATGGCAGGACCTTAAGTGGCAGGTCAAGGATGCAGAACGATAGAATAGGGCAAAGGATGCTGTAGCAGAGAATGCTAGATTACACTGCAAATGGACCTGGGGTTTTCTAGGAAGATGTGATCATAAGTAACTAGAGCTACTAAAGATAAACAGCCCGAGTTAGAGTATATAATAATCTCACAAGTCAGGGCAATGCAGTGATTCTGATTGAGCAGAAACCCATAGGAAACAAGGACAGTCAAGAATTACAGCAAAAAACATGACTACAAAGAAAGAAATCTTGATTCGATGGTAAATTGTCTTATTTAAAAGTTCCTTGCATGCTTTCTATTAGGGGAAGCAGATCAGGGCATGACTTGTAAGAAGCAACAGGAAGCAGTGCAGAGAAGGAGCTGGAAGCTTGAACTTGAATCAAGGATCATGCTACCTTCAGAGGACCATGTGGAATACAGCCTAGCAAAGTGAACCATGTGTCTCTAGTGTGGTAATGACTTTTTCACCAGCTTGGCAAATGATGTAACCAAGATAGAGGTAGTGATGAGGGGTGGGAGACAGCCACTTCTCCAATTCACCGGCCAGTTCCTTCAGAGGCACTAGGAACATGGGCTCTCAGTAAACAGACATTTAGAAGGCAGAGGTCAAAGTTACGAATCATTTCCTCATCAGCAAATTAGGCATAACAATAATATCTAAGTCGCAGATATCACATATCAAGCACTTAACTTCCTGCCTGGCTCAGTTAGCACTCAGAGTCTCCTAGGATTTTCTTGAGCAAGTAGGCCACTACTTGCCATACATGGGATTTTTCTGAGGCTTTTGTTAAAATTCTAGTTGGCTGTTGACTTAATTTGGGGATATTCTCCCAATAAACAATGGGAAAACTCTTCTCACACTGTGGTCTTTGAATACGGGCCCACTCTTGCTGCTTACAGTCTCCTTGCTCCAGGCCCAAGGGTGCTATTAGCTGATACTTATCTCAGTCTTTTCATGTGCTGAGTCTAGTACTTAGTGATTTATAGCAATTATAATTATTCCTCACTAATACCATGTAAAATTAATAGTACTGTTGCCTTTATTTTACAATGAAATTGAGACTTAGAAATATTTAAAAATGGTGTTCACCATATTAACTGCCTTGTTTTTGTATCAAAAAGCTTTCCAGGAGCAGGGTATGTAGTCCCCAATGTAGGAGGCAGAGGCAGGTGGATCCAGGCAAGTTCAAGGACAGCCTGGTATTATAGAGCAAGTTTCAGGTCAGCCAGGGCTACACAGTGTGCTTAGTGATACTCTGTCTCCACTCTCCACCATCTGCCACCCCCTCAAAAAACCCAGGCTTTTCCAGGCCTTCTCTATCTCCTATTTCTGTGCCTCATTTTACATGGCTACTCCATTCCCTCCTTATGACACTATTGCTATAAACTACATTTGAACTTTATAGCAAAGAGCTTCATGTACTTGAAAGAAGGTAAGAGGATCAGGTCAAAGTGGAAAAAGAAAATGGTGGTTGTTGGGAAAAAAAAAATGAAATACCTTGATGAATGCTGTAAGAACTCTGCATATTGATAGAAAACTCTGTTTAAAATGTTGATTTAGATTTACTTGCTAAGCTTGCCTGTTCTGCCTGATTGTATCTACCACACATGGATGATTAACCTAGTTGAAATGCTAAGAATTGAAGTGCTGTAAACCTCCTTCCTGGACCCTGGACCC
>NW_008342212.1:25034-26176 GCF_000622305.1 Nannospalax galili | reverse complement strand
TCTCTCTCTCTCTCTCTCCTTTTACTTTCAGTTCCCCAGGTACTATGGGCCAAACTCAGGCCACCCCCAAAGGCACAATTCTTTCTCACTTTTCAGAAGTAAAGAAGAGGGCCTTGAAACTGGGCCCTAGCATCAAGAAGGGTAAGTTTGAGGCCCTCTGTTCCACTGGGTGGCCGGCTTTCGGGGTAGGATGGCCCAACCAGGGGTCTCTTTCTCTGGATACCATAGGCAAGGTTAAGGCAGTCATCACCCAACCCGACCCCGAAGGACACCCAGACCAGCTCCCCTATATCCTTTTATGGGAAAATTTGGTCGAGGACCCCCCATCATGGTTGGGGCCTCTCCTGGAGTGAGGACCCCATGGGGGCCCCCCAAAGGCCACCATCCTGGTTGCCCAGGAAGGGCCAAAGTCCCCCAGCCACCGAGAAGGAGAACCTACTGCCCCACCAGTTCTACCTGAGAGCTCCCCCCTCTACCCCCCATTGCCGGTTGATCAGCCACCGCCCTATGCAGCTTCCCAGAGGGGAGGAGCTGGGGGTCCTCCCCAAAAGGGAAACATGGAAGAGGCTCAGCATGGGGAAATGGCAGTGGCTGTCTCCCCAGATTCCTCCACCAGAGAGGAGAGACAGCCTGGAGGGGGAGGGGCAGAAATGCAGTTAAGGTCCCGGGGAAACAGGGACCGGATAGGAGAAGCCTCCTCCTCCACTGGAGGAGCCGTGCCCATCCTACCCGTATGGGCAGTTGGCAGCCCGGATGGCCAGCAGTATCAATACTGGCCATTTTCTTCCAGTGATCTCTATAATTGGAGAACCCAGAACCCCCCTTTTTCTGAGGACCCTAAGTGTCTTATAGGTCTGGTGGAATCTATCATGTTCACTCACTGTCCCACTTGGGATGACTGCCAGCAGCTCCTCCGCACCCTCTTTACCACCGAGGAGCGGGAGCGGATCCTTAATGAAGCCAGGAAGAATGTTCTCGGAGAAAATGGAAGACCCACCACCCTCCAACCCGCCATTGATGAAGCGTTCCCTCTCACGCGTCCGAGCTGGGATTTTGGGACGGCAGAAGGTAGGGAGCATCTCCGAGTCTACCGTCAGACTCTAATGACCGGTCTCCAAGCAGCTGCAAGACGGCCTACTAAC
>NW_008342212.1:13866-14991 GCF_000622305.1 Nannospalax galili | reverse complement strand
GCTGTCTCAGGACTTGCCAAGCATCCCTGCCGCCACTGAGACTCCCTTATGAAGCTCTCCACGCAGACTGGATGGGTGAGGATGCTGCTGGTAATATATTATTTAGCAACTAACTGTGGACATTTTGCAGATGGGACCAACCCGCACATACCAGTGCAAGTTACTTGGGTTGTCACTAACTTGGAAACTGGGTCCCCAGTGTTAACGTGGTCGGCCGTGTATCTCCCCAATACCTGGTGGCCACCTTTAGATATGGACCTCTGTACTTTGGTAGACGGGGCCTGGGACCGGGAATGGGTAGCGATTACCCGAGATGTGGAAGACTCCTCCTACGGATACAATTGCAAGTTTGAGTCGGGAGTTCGCTACCTTAGACAAAAACAATTCTATGTTTGCCCAGGGCCACAGTATAAGCCCAGTTGTGGGAGACCAGACCAGTACTACTGCCCACGATGGGGCTGTGAGACCACGGGTCAGACATACTGGTTAAGTAATGCCCGTGGGGACTACATCACCCTCAAACGAGATGTGACAGGCCCCCCTTGTAAGCCAACTTGAGGGCTCGAACCACAAGCCTGCAACCCTTTGCTTATCAGATTCACAGAAAAAGGAAAAAAGTTCTCCGGATGGGAAGGGGTTAACACCTGGGGCCTGCGATTGCATAACTATGGGTCTGCAATTTTGTTTACAATCACTAGACACCAGGTGCCTTTTGTCATGGCAGTAGGGCCCAACCCAGTGCTAGTCCCAAGAGTTACCATGGATACGCCCAAGGGAGCCCCTCCCTCTCCTCCTCCTGGCCCAACTCTACCTACAGGATTTACCAAAAGGCCTCCTAAGCCTTTGTCTCAGATCCGCTATTACAGGCGGTCACAGGAATTTGTTAAAATCATAAATCAAACTTATAGCCTCTTAAATGCAACTAGCCCTGAATTGGCCAGATCTTGTTGGCTCTGCTATACTGTTACCCCTCCCTATTTAGAGGGGATTGCTACTATGGGTTCCTACAACGTTTCCCATAATGTCTCCCAATGTGCATGGGGTACGATACCTAAAATTACTTTGGAGCAGATTTCAGGATCGGGACTATGCCTCGGTGAGATTCCACTACAATACTCTTCCCTC
>NW_008342212.1:11108-13040 GCF_000622305.1 Nannospalax galili | reverse complement strand
CCTGGACCCTGGACCCCAGACTCAGTTGCTTTACAATGTGTCCTGTAGGCCTGTTTGCACATACCAGATAACCGATAAGGAACAAAAGAGGGAGGTTGCACCAGGCTTACACCAGATCTACCCTTCCTGGAAAAGATGTTTAACCGAAACTATAGCTTTTAGAAGATGTTTGATCAAAGTGTCTGCTGAGGAATGCTTTTTGTGTAATGACTATGTGGGCCTATATAATCTGTACCTGAAACTGAATGGGGGTCGATCGTTCTGACCAGACTTGCATGTCTCGGGAAGCCGGTTGACCCCAGCTAGCTGGAAAGTAAAGACTCTGCTTGATTTTTACATCTCCAATCCCATGTATTTGTTACCTGGAGGGGACCCATCGAGTCACGGACCCTAACAGTGGTGGAGGGGTGGGGGACATGGTTAAACCTGAATTAAATTCCCAACCCTCACTGGTCAGTTGAAACCTGCCACTCTTTGGTAACAGTAAGATGACATTTTTATTTTATGTGTATGTTTTGCCTGCATGTATGTAAATGCACCATGTATGTGCATTGCCCATAGAAGCCAGAAGAAGGCATCAGATACCCTGGAACTGGAGTTACAGATGATTGTTGGTTGCCATACAGGTGTTTGGGAACCAAACCCAAGTCCTCTATGAAAGTAGCCAGTGCTCTGAACCACTGAGTCATCTCTCCAGCTCCCAAAGTAAATAAAAAAAGAAAAAAGAAAAATATGCATATGTATTTGGAGGTAGTACTTTTTTCCTTCTGGCTTTTCACTAATCATTTAAAATGATTTATTATTATTACTGTGTGTTTCTGTGGGTAGGTGAAAGTACATCTGTGCATGTATGTGGAGATCAGAGGACAATTTTATGGAGTTAGTTCTTTCCTCTTACCTTTACATGGGTTCCACAGGTTAAACTTGGATCATCAGGCTTGCTCAGTAAGTATCTTTACCCACTGAGTCACCTTGCTGCCCACTTTTAATGATTTATTTAAGAATTTTAACAAACACCTTCCATTTCCTAAAATTAATAGAACAAAGCAGTGAGAGCCAGACCTGAGACAGGCCCACCTGGCCCCTTGGTCAGCACTTTTCTAGATGGTTAAAGTTTCTGGAGTTCAGCCCCCTGAAAGGAAAATGAGCTGGGTAGGTGTTTGTGAGTAGTGATTAAAAGGGCTCCTTTTGGGAGACCATTTGCTTGTGCTAATTAACTACCAGCCCCCTCCTCCTTTTTTCACCAGTGAACTTTCCTTTGATCTTAATTGTACAGGGGAAACGATTACAAGTAGAATGTTATAATGCAGTAAGTATTTGTTAGTAAGATTAATGTCATAAAATTAGTCTAAGAAACATTCAATAACAGTGGATAATTTCTGCTGTGCAGAATGTAATTTTTGGCATCTATTCAGCCTAAAAACTGGGTCTCAGATAGCCCGCTCTTTTTTTTCTTTTTCTTTTTCTTTCTTTTTGGTCTTTTTGAGACATGGCCTCTCTGTAGTCCCAGCTGGTCTGGAACGCACTATGTAGACCAGACTGGCCTCAAACTCACAGAGATCTGCCTGCTGGAATTAAAGGCGTGCACCACCACTCCTGGCAGATAACCCAATCTTGTCTTGAACTTGCAATGAAGCTGAAGGTGACCTTGAACTCATGGTCTGGATTCTTCCTCCCAGTGCTGGGGTTATAGGTGTATGTCAGCATGCAGACTCTAAGCTATTTTCTTTAAGATAAATGTGAGGTGGGAGGAGGGACACGCAAGCAGACCTGCATAACCAAAATCCCTCCTGGCAGTTTCTCTTTAACCAGTCAGTACATTAAATGGACAGCTTGCCACTTCACCAGTGATGCTTCTTTTCCCTTCCATATCTAAAAAGCATAGCAAGTGTAAATATTAACTAATATTTATATTTATTTATTAGTTAAAAT
>NW_008342212.1:8303-10770 GCF_000622305.1 Nannospalax galili | reverse complement strand
CTTTTAATATTTATGTAACTATTTTAAGAAACAATCCTCTTGATTGAAATAACAGCTAATTTAGCTTTTAAAGCAGTGTATATACTATAATTGTTCAATGGTTTTAAAATAAGTTGGCATTATTCCTTAAGTAGAAACATTATTACTTAATTGTAGATGAGTCACTTCCCCAATCCCAAGCAATTAATCACTGTTTCCTAAACTTGCCTGAAATAGGAACCACTTGAAATTTTTGTTAAACATACTACTTTCTGGGCTCAACCCAGATCTACTGAGTCAGAATTTCTTGGGGAAGGCACATGAGAATCTGTGTTCAGCAAACATTCTAGGTACGTGTTATTATCTAGAAGGTTGGAAAGCAATGGCTGAGGGCCGGCCAGATTGCTCAGTAATGGCACCCTGCCACCAAGGCAACCTGAGCTTCATCATTGGGACCCACAAAGTGGAAGGAGAGAACTGACTCCCTCAAGTTGTCCTCTGACCTCCATATGTGATTCCCAATCCCTCACACCAATAAACATATATAATATAAAAAAGAAAAAGAAAATACAGCTTGAATTACTTTGGCAGTGGCATTAATTTCTTGTCACTGTTTTATGAGAGAACAGTTCATAGAATCATCATTGGGAGAAACAAGTCGAGGAAGTACGAATGAGCTTCAAACCAGTCCATATTCTGCTTTATGTCAATATGCTTCCTACAATCTGAACAAAGTCCCACAGTCATACCTAGTGAGGTACTGTAGGTATGTGACCTATTTCAGCTACAGGCCCAAGATTCAGTTCCTTGCCAGCATGGCAGAAGATCATGAGAAGGAAAACATCTCTTCTAATCATCTCCAGAAGGAACTAATGGTGAGAGTAAGCTCCCTTTATCTCTTTATCTTGGTGGTAATTAACTGGTGAGGTTAATTAATGCTTTGTATACAAAGCATTTGTTATACAAGAAGCATGCTCCTCCTTCAGCCAGCCTCAGAGGAAAAATCCAAAGCCGAGGAATTCTTATTTCCTCTGAAAAATAATCATGGGTTTATTTTCCTTACTCAGAGCCCCCTCTCCCCAACACACAAAAAAATGCCAATTTCTAATATACAAGAGAGGGGAAGAAAGGAGAGCTTTAAGAATTCTTCGTCCCTGTTCAGCATGGAGGAAGAAGCCAGAGAAGTCTGCATCCTGATGCCCCATCCGCAAGTTGGGTAACCCCTTCGGAGGATGATGTGATAAGAATAGGGAGGTAGGAATTGGCTAGGCAGTTAGAGTAAAAAGAACCCAAAGAAAAGTACCCAGTTTCTTGGCTAAAAGTCACAATGTCCTTGGGCCTCTTAGCAACATACTCTGTTCCAAAGGCCAAAAATGTCAAAGTATATAGGAGCTTTTATCTAATCCTTAAAAGATTTTAGGATTACCTCTTCAGAGGGGGGAATGTTAGAGTAGCAAAAAGTGCCCCCCCCCAAAAAAAAGAGTACATTAAGTTATTAGCAAAAAAAGTGATGGGGAGATGTGGGAGGAGTTGGAGGGGAGAGGGTGGGTATGGATTGACCAAAACACCTTATATGCTTATATGCCTGTATGAAATTCTGAATAATTATTTTTTTAAAAAAAGAAGTCTGATTAAGTCTTATAGGATGGCCTTTTTTTTCTTATGTTCAGAAAGAATTCAATAATTCTACTCTACAAATTAACTCTCTCAAAGAACATATGAGGAAAGGTAAAATTGTAGTTTAGGTGGGTAATGTGTGTGGGAATTATTTATGGAACATTATCAATTTCAGTCTCTAGCTTGTTAGTCCTGTGTTTTCTTAAAGTGGTCACAGCCAGAAACAATAATGTCCCCTTGAGCTTCCTTGTTTTAAGAACTTTTTAAAAAGTATTTGTTTTCTTAGACTTGGAAACTGTCGAAAGGTGCCAGATGGATAGCTTTGAGACTTGGTTGTTTATCCACAAAGGAGGCCAGGTGTGGATAGGGCATCCAAGCTTCCCACACCTCAGCTTAGGAATTCTTGGGTAACATTTAGCTGAGAAGTTAAGACATCCTGAAATAAAGACAAACAGCCTGTAGCACAGTCCTTTGTTTTTGATATCACAGGTTATGAGATCCTCCCATTCAGTCATTTTTGGTCTTTGTGGAGGTTTTTGTTATTTTGCTGGGACCAAACCCAAAAACTTGAAAATCAGACAAATGCTCTGCCACAGAATTGCATGCCCTGCTCCCATCTAGTCATTTTATTTTATTTTATTTTTGTTTTTTAAGATTTTATTTTTTATTTTTTTAATTCTTTTTTGCATTAAAATTTTTTTTTTAATTTTTATATCACACAGAACATCCCAAACCACCTTATTCAACTATACACCCACTTCCCAGATGGCACCCTCCAATAGCCTCCCTCCCCGCAACTAGAGCCCTTATACTCTGATATTCCTGCTACTGTCTGCTGTGTTGTCGGCACCCCCAGCCCTTTTGCACTACC
>NW_008342212.1:6351-8215 GCF_000622305.1 Nannospalax galili | reverse complement strand
GTGAATCTAGTTAGCCTATCTAGAGGTCTTTGTTTTAGGAGGGTCAGCTGTTCCTCATGTAGCAGCAATCAGTTGTCAATGTTCCTTTAGATAAGACTGGGGTCTGCTGTTCATTTTCCCAGTTCTATGCTGGGTTACTATCTGGGAGTCCCTTGGGCCACCCTGGCCAACAACTTAAAAGAAGGTATCTCCTACCTGGCATTGTATACCCTTCCCTCCCCCCAACTCAGTTTTACTCAGAAACAGGGAGGTAAAGGAAAAGAAAGAAAACCTGAAAGAGAAGAAGAGTAGGAAACAGGCCTTAATAAGGGAGATATGAATAAAAATTGGGTTAGTTTAAGGGGGGGGGAGGGAAGGATATACAAGGAACCTAGGAGATAAAGGGAAAAAAGGAGCTCAAGAAAGGTAGGACCATAGGAGAAGGGTATTAGTAAGGGAGAAAGGGGGGAAATGGGGGCACCTTAAGCGGGAAAACCATGATGGAGGGGTGAGACAACACGAGAGATAAATAATGCCCAGCTAGTTTTAAAAACCAGAGGGAACCATATTGCTCCAACAACCTACTGACAAATTATACATAGCAGATCAAGAAATATATGTCTAGGTAAGGTTTATCTGAGAACAATTGGTCTTTGCCCAAGATTTATCTACATGACACACAGTAATAGTGTCATGGTGGAACTAACCTTCTTGGATGTTTAACAGATATACTTTGAGGCCTATAATAATTTGGTCAGAGGGACATAAAGGACAGTTTTTGCTCCTTGCCCTCCTAGGTCAACTAGTTCCAGGGGACTATGAGCATCTCTCAAAATGTCCTGTAACTGTGGTGGGTCACCTGTTGTCTTGACCAAGGAGGTCAAGGAGACCCCACCAGATGGCCGTGAACCAGTGTCCAGTCTACAAAGAGGAGGGTCAACACAGAGGAATCATTTCCTCCATGCTTCCAAGTGAAGCCAGCCATGGTCGAGCAGGACCTTTGACTTATCTTCACATAGATGGAAGTGGTAAAAGGAGCCAGGGGCTCCTCCCAAGCCCGTGTGACCCCTGAGGAACAGTTCCTCAAACAACCTTAAAAGTAAATTGGTTTATCTGGGCTAACTGTATGGCCTTAAACACCCAAAAGGAAACTATAACCAAAGATTAAAGGGGCCAATATAATTTTTTAAGAGTCCATATGCATAGCTAAAGGCTACCTACTGCTGAGTAAAACTCCATTGTATAAATGAACCACATTTTCATTATCCACTCATCAATTGAGGGACTCTTAGGTTGCTTCCATCTCTTAGCTACTGTGAAAGGAGCAGCAACAAACATGGATGTACAAGTGTCTGGACAATAGGATGAGTCCTTCGGGTATATGCCAAGGAGTGGTATAACCAGGTCATATGATAGGTTAATTTTTAGTTTTTTCAGTGTTCTCTACACTGTTTTCCATAGAGGTTGCATGAGTTTGCAATCCCACCAGCAGTGATTGAGCGTTCCCCGTTCTCCACTTCCTCACCAGCATTTGGTATCATTTGTTCTTGATCCTAGCCAGTCTGATTGGGGTAATGTGAAACCTTAGGATGCTGTTAATTTGCATTTCCCTACTTACTAACAATGTTGAACAGTTTTTTAGATGTTTCTTAGCCATCTTTATTTCTTCCTTTGAGAAAACTCTGTTTAGATCTTTAGCCCATCCTTTAATTGGTTCATTTGGTTTCTCAATTCTTTGTTTTTTGAGTTCTTTATATATTCTGGATATTAAACCTCTGTCAGATGTGTCACTGGTGAAGATTTCTTCCCATTCTGTGGATTTTCGCTTCACTTTTTGATCATTTCTTTTGTTGTACAAAAGCTTTTTAGTTTAATGAGGTCCCAC
>NW_008342212.1:3750-5457 GCF_000622305.1 Nannospalax galili | reverse complement strand
ACAGCCTTGTCTGGTTCCTGATTTTAATGGGAATGCTTCCAGTTTTCTCCATTTAGAATGATGTTGACTGTGGGTTTGTTATATATGGCTTTAATTATGTTGAGGTATGCTCCCTCAAATTCATTTCTCTCTAGGACTTTGAACATAAATGCATGTTGAATTTTGTCAAAGGCCTTTTCTGCATCTATTGAGATGACCATGTGGTTCTTGTCTTTGAGCCCATGTATATGATTTATGACGTTTATTGACTTATGTACATTGAACCATCCCTGCATCTCTGGGATAAAGATGACTTGATCATGGTGGATGATCTTTTTGATGCGTGTCTGTATGTGGTTTGCAAGTATCTTGTTGAGAATTTTTGCATCTATGTTCATTAAAGATATTGTCCCGACCCGTGAGACAGTTAACATGGGTACCTGGAGAGAGGAGAGGGGACTGAAAGGGACAAGAGATGCGAAGAATGGAGACAAGACAGGCTTTTTGATCAAGTTTTATTTATTGAACATCTATACAAAGTTTTTATAGAGAAGCAGAAGGGGAAGTTGGCAGGGACAAATCTATTGAGGCAGAGCAATTTTATTAACAAAATAATTATCATGATTACACCACACCAATTGATCACAGAGTAAATTTTATAGTAACACCACAATTCTATAGTAAGGCCATAAATCAATTATAAGGTTACACCTGTATGATTACAAAGTAATACAAAAAGTTTCTTAGGCAGTTTCATGAGAAATGAGGGAGTCTCTCAAGTGGTAAGTGTCCGAGTTAGAACAACATGTTTGTGAGGCTTTTAAGTATAGTCATCTGGTTAATCTCAAACCAGGTTAGCCTTGATGTCTGGAAAACAGCTTTGTCAGGAATCAGGTCTTGTTATTTTTTGGGGTGGGGGCTTATGGTTTTTTATAGGTCCCCCTTTTTTTATATTTTAATAAAGAAGGGAAATGAGCCAAAACAATCTCTTAGGGAACCGTGTTTGTCTTAGGTTGGGAGATCCTCTTTTGATGTTTACCCGTTATGGGCTAAAACAGCTGTTTTGGTTGTTAGTCTGTCTTAGGTTGTTATCAGTGAGATTTTTTTTTACCCGTCTTTGGCTATCCGGTTTAGTTTTTAAGGAGACGACTGAAGCACGTCGTCATGTGGCCTTTTAGGCTGATAGGGCTCCTTTCGATCTTTAAGTGTAAGTCTGAGATAATGTATTGGAATTGGCTTTGTTGTAAGATCATTAATCTGACTCTTAATGAAGGTGGTAACCTTTATCCCAACCTGTGCTCTGCGTTGAGGTTAGGCAGAGCCTAAGTCCTCCTCCAAGCAAACAAAAGGACCCTAAGGGGACAAACAGCGTACAGCACAGAAGGGCATTACATAAATGATTAAAACAACAGTGCACAAAGCATGTGGAACAATTAATGAATCACAGAGAGAATCATAGCATCATAGGCAGTGTAGAACGGTGGGTGCCAGGTGGTGGAAACAGTCCATAGGAAACACGAACAGAGTCCAAAAACCCAGTCCAAAAAATTGGGAACACAGGATGTGATGATGGATGGTGTAGTGATGACACAGGTGGCATAGAGTCTGGAGATGTTGCAAAGTGGATGAGGCATTCAGCATTCTGTAGAAAAAACATAAACATGTCCTCTCCCCCAAATGAGGATAAGGGAGGATGTCACAATTTATCAGCTGTAGAGTGACCTAAAG
>NW_008342212.1:0-2918 GCF_000622305.1 Nannospalax galili | reverse complement strand
GTCAACCTCACAATTAAGGAATGCTACTTCTTAATCAGACACATACCCTGCAGGTAGTGATGAATCTTAGTTATGAGTATTTTAATCTGTGTGAGGGATGTGGCTGTGTGATTAATAGAAAATAAATATATTTTCATGAGCTCTGTTTTTCTTGCTGACATGTATTCTCCAGTGAGGTAAATTATTTCTCCTTAGTCTAGTGGACAGATCCACATTTACTACACTGAAATGGCCATAGGGTTTTTATTGACTATTATATTTCCTTTCTTTGCTCTATGGCTGCAACTCAAAGGGATTGATGGAGCTATGCTGGAGGTACCCATAGACCCTGTGGAGCAAAAGAGGTACATATGTACCAAGCAGGTGTCCAAGGTAACATACAAGAAACAAAACGACAAGAGAGGGAGGACATACACCTAAGTTTTAACCATGGAGACACAAACATACCATTTAAAGTGAGACAAATAAGGCAAAAATAATTTATAACTAATATCAGTAACCTAATTTTGTAAGTTTTGTAGTGTGTTAATGTTTTATTTTTGACATTTATTGTAAACTCATGGAACCTGGAAAAGAGCAAAATAGAGTTGTAGCTCCTGTCACAAACTACCTATTGCTCTAAGACTCATCATAAGCAGCTCCTGCCACAAGCCACCAGTTTAGAGTATTCCTCACAAGCTATTTCCACCACAAAGCACTGTGTTGTCGAGAAAGACCACAGAAAGACAAGTTTTAAAACTGTCATTTTTTTACACATTATCTACTTAGAGCTGTGCCAGGCTTAGACTGAGAGAAATTTGTTAAATGGTACCATCAAACCGAGTTGAAACAAAACATGTTGGGAATGAGACCCAACGCAGATCTGTAAAAGGCACAGTGTCGACATTGCGTGGGCACGCCTGATTTACGTCCAAAGCATCACTGTGGACAGCCCTGGTCAGCGTCTTGAGCAGCTTTCCAACTGTTTTTCTGATTAATTACAGTATGCCTGTTTTTACAGGTATAATATATCATCAATCTAGATTAGGTCCCCCTGTCAGGAACCTAAGGAGACCGACCCCTGAGGTGGAAGCCTTTTTAACCAAAGAAAATCCTGTATTCCAAGGCACTAAAACATGCAAGCTGCTCTCAGTTCCTCTCACAGAGTCAGGGGGTCAGTCTGAACCTGGAGAATTCTTGAGAACAGAAGTTTGTGAGAACTAGCATGAGTCTGAACAGAAAGGACCAGTTTCTGCCCTGAGTCAGCTTCTCACATTTTTGGCCTATACTACATTAGTTTGAAACAGCAAGTAAGAGACATTAGGCAGAAAACATCTTTTAGATCTAAAGAACAGGATTAAGTCTGAAGTGAAAGGGGCACAATTTCCCTCCAGAGTTAGCTGTTAGCATATTCAAGCAGCCTAGGTTTTCAGAAATCATAGTATACATCATACAAACACTTAAAATATTTACACAAACATTTGCCAAACTCTTTTCTTCAGGAGGCGGAGGACCAAGAAACCTTGCTGCCAAGGCTTCTATGTGTATTATTACAGTTAGGAATGGCAACCATTGTTGATGCCCACTGGGGCCTGAGAATTATGTTGAAAAGCATTGTTATGGAGCCTCTCAGGCATAGCCTGAGACTGGCTTCTCCTCTCGCCTTTTTTTTTAATCAAGATATTTTTATTTTATTTAATAATTAGTATCTGTCAATCTGATTTGCTAAAGCAATAAAAATAACACTTAGCAATTTAAAAGTCTTGAATTCTAGTTTACTAAAATATCTCAAAGACAAAAAATATTTTCAACTTATACAATGAATTGCACAGACTTTTTTTTCACATTATAGAAACCAAGATCTTACACAGACTCACACTGGCTGTCTCAGTTTCAGACATAGTCACAGTGAACACAGAACACAAGAATCATATTTTAAATGTCAAAGACTGGGAAAACAGAGCGCTGCAGGGTGGGGAAAGCCGCACCTTGCAAGGAATGTTTACTTTTAACTGATAGGTCTTGAAGACCCGCAAGCAGTTCTTGCTTTTGTCGTTCTAGGGCTAGCTGTTCTTTTAATAAAGCCACTTCATTTCTTAATTGGGTAATGAGGGGAGAAGTGGAGAATGCTTCGAGGGCAGGTAAAACTAATGGGAGAGGGTAAGGAGGAGGCGCCACAGAAGGAGCTGTGGGTGCAGTGCCAGACTGGGGTGTCGTGACATCAGTGCTGGATTTAGAGTTAGGCTCTGATTTAACATGTTTAGGATTTGAAATCCTAGAACATGTCTCAGGTGACGTTTCCTCGTCACTGTCAAGAGAGATAAGATCTATCTCCTTAGGGGGAATTACTTTATCCCCGGGAGGCTCCTGAGGGGGGCCTTGTAGGAGGCCCGAAGTTTGCTTTATGGCAGCCTCGTTGGAGGATTCATTTGAATCTATTAATTCCCTGATTAAGTTCCAGTAGGAAAAGGCTGTAACAGGAATTTTCTCGGGTCCAAAGACCTTATAGTAATCCTCTAAAGCATTTTTTACCCTTTTCCATCCTTTAATATCTATTATTCCTTCTTGGGGAAACCAAGGACAGGTTTCCTTAATAAATTCAAAGAATCTTAATAGCTCCTCTATTTTAACCTTTATTCCTCGCGTCTTCAAGGCTTCTTGTAATTGCCTAACATAAAGTTTATGCCTGCTTATTTCTTGTCCCATAATCAGACGTCTGTACTTACTTTTGGTTGTAGCCAAGGCAGGTTCCCGTGGCGAGTCCAGAGTGAAAATTGTTGTGGAACGTTTTTTGGGGGATGTCTTTTTCCCTCACTGGATTCTCCGTATCCAGCCCCACGTTGGGCGCCAGATGTCCTGACCCACGAGACAGTCAACGTGGGTACCTAGAGAGAGGAGAGGGGACTGAAAGGGACAAGAGACGTGAAGAATGGAGACAA
>NW_008342211.1:0-292 GCF_000622305.1 Nannospalax galili | reverse complement strand
CACTGATACTCAAACAAATTAAGCTAGAAGAGATGCATCAGTCGCTGATACATACATTACAAAAGCTTAGAACAGGAAGAGGTAGCGAGGCTGTTGTAGATGGAGAAAGAGCTCTCCCAGCCCCCAGGGGGCTTGGCCTTCACTCATATAAGGAGAATTTTAATGAACCTGATAGACTTCCCTCCCATATGGAGGCTCTTCCCGTAACGGAAACAGTAGATGATCAGAGGCAGGCATGGCTACATCATACAGTACTTGAATTTCCACTAATTAAAGAATTGAAGACTGCCGT
>NW_008342210.1:0-611 GCF_000622305.1 Nannospalax galili | reverse complement strand
AAAATTTTCATTGTAGAGTTCTTTAATGTCTTTGGTCAGGTTTATTCTGAGCTATTTTATTTATTTATTTATTTGCAACTATTGTGAACAGGAGTGTTTCCATGTGCTCTTTCTCTGATTGCTTGTTATTGGTATATAGAGAGGCTATAGACTTTTGGAGGTTAATTTTGTAACCTGCCACTTTACTGAACGTGCTAATAATTTCTAGGAGTTTTCTGGTGGAATGTTTGGCATCCCTTAGATATAATATCATATCATCTGCGAAAAGGCATAATTTGATCTCTTCTTTTCCAATTATTACTACGTTGAGTTCCTTCTCTTGTCTTATTGGTCTTGCAAGAGTTTTAAGTACTATGCTAAAGAGAAGTGGGGATAGTGGACAGCCTTGTCTGGTTCCTGAATTCAATGAGAATGCTTCCAGTTTTTCTCCATTTAGAATGATGTTGGCTGTGGGGTTGTTATATATGGCTTTAATTATGTTGAGGTATGTTCCCTCCAGTCCAATTTCCTGTAGGACTTTGAACATAAATGCATGTTGAATTTTGCCAAAGTCCTCTGAGTCTGTTGAGATGACCATGTGGTTCTTGTCTTTGTGTCCATTTATATGATTT
>NW_008342209.1:0-523 GCF_000622305.1 Nannospalax galili | reverse complement strand
TCTGGTCATTGTTTTGGTTATTATGTTTTAAATCTGGAATTGTATCATTGACTGATGTTCTCCCTTAGCAACTTGCACTATCCTCCAAAACTATGAGAGTTAGTCATCGGGGAGGTGTCTTCCAGGGGAGTTCCAGCTCCATTTTCCAATTCCTATGTCTGAAGTATGTCCTGTCTTCAGCAACAGGGTCTTACCTTAAAGTTCTGGGAGGCAATCAAGGGCTGTACCAATAGCCTGTATAATTTTAGGAGTCTCTTGAACTGTCTTGACCAACAACTCAAAGGGAAGTTTCTCCTGTCTGGCACTGTTTCTTGTTATATAGGCTTGAGCTATACATATGGACTCATGTACAGATATTGTATGTAATTTTTCAGTAGGCTTTTGAATGAAGACAATTCCCTCTGGTTTTTCACACCAACTAAGCATTACTTATTTCTCCTTTCTCTTTCCATTTCTTATCCTTCTTCCTCCTTCCCAAATTAAAGTACTCCAGCTTCCCCATTTCACTCTTAATAACACCTGT
>NW_008342208.1:0-403 GCF_000622305.1 Nannospalax galili | reverse complement strand
CCAAACCTCTAACACTAATACTAACCCTAAATGTAGCCCTAGCCATAAAACGAAACCTAAAGCTACCTCTAAGCCTAAATTTAGGCTTATGGTTAGAGCTAGGATTAGGGTTAGGCTTAGGGTTGTGCTTAGGTTTGGGTTTAGGCATAGGTATGGGGTTAGGATGAGTGTTAGGCTAATAACTAACAGTAAATTTAGCCCTATCACTAAACATACACATAGCCCTAATCCTAATCCTAAACCTAACGCAAATTGTAACCACAACCATAATAATAACCCTAATTATATACTCTAGAACCAAACCTAACATTAACCAAAATTTTACACATAAACCTTGCCTTAACCATAAAAGTAAGCCTAACCCTACACTAATCCTCACCTTAAATCTACCCCTAACTCTAAC
>NW_008342207.1:0-430 GCF_000622305.1 Nannospalax galili | reverse complement strand
TATGAGAGAAAACATGCAATATTTGCCTTTCTGAGTTCAGCTTATTTCCTATTAGCAAAATTTTAATCATATATCAGAATTTGTAGTTGGTAAAGTTATTAGCAAAATTTTAATCATATATGATATCAGAATTTGTAGTTGGTAAAGTTATAAAATTCTAAATATGAAGGAGTTATATTTGTAACTTACATGTACTTCAAAAAAGGTAACGATTCAAATGTCCTTTTTTCAATATAGTGTATCTTATTGCACGATAAATCCCTGGGAAAAGTAAAAGGGAAATATTGCTTTGATTAGCTCTTAGATAGATATCTAATTAGTATGAATAAATAGTAGATTTTAGAATTGGTAATATTGAACATTGTTTTTGTCTAAACTGTAAACCTTTGGATTTTCACTTGAACTTTCTAAAGCAACTAACCCTGTCCAC
>NW_008342206.1:0-571 GCF_000622305.1 Nannospalax galili | reverse complement strand
CTGCATGCAACATACATCTCTCTCTTGTGCTGGCACCACTCCCTGTGTGCAAGTCTTCTTGGCAGATGCCTCACAGCTGTGACCTCACAAACGTCTTGGGATCTCCATTGCCAACCAGGCTTCACGTTTACAGCTTCACACAATGGCCTACCAGTGCCTCTTCTAGGCAGGGGAACATCTGCTTCATGCTACCTGGCCTCCAAGGTTCTCTGAAAACTCGGGGGAAGAAGTGACGACCCCTTCACTCTTCCATCTTTCATGCCTCTAAAGCCAGCACCAGGTGAGCAACACTGCCAAGTCTGACTGCAAATTTGAGATGGACCTCAGGCTGCTTTATCTGTTTTAGAAGCTCTTCTCTTCAGTGGTCCCTGCAACATTTTCCTTTCCCAAGTTGGAGGCTTAACTGGATGTGGTCTTGCCCTCGAGGCACTCTCTCCATTGTTCAAGTTTGAATCTCTAGGCCCCACCTTAATCACTTTAATCTCCTTGTCAACGGGATCCTCTCTATCACATGCCAAGACTCCAATATTTATCTTCCTAAGGCTTTTTTTCAATCCATCCTGTACACTCT
>NW_008342205.1:1995-3438 GCF_000622305.1 Nannospalax galili | reverse complement strand
GCAATCAACACCGATTTGATTGAACTTAAAGCCCTCTCAATGGAGGGAATTTGGGGGTAGAACTGTAAACTCAGCCAAGTACACATGGCAGGAGGGGATACACATCCTAGAGAAAACCCTATCTGTTTCATCTCTCTAGACAAATGAAATTTTTTACCTTATGCTAAATATTCATCCATATGTTACAGAGAAGCATACCATACACCACTCATCATAGTAGCTCATTTTTAAAAAAGATGGCGACTACTGTGCAATTCCACAACTGTTTAGACACAGAGAATATGCATCTGAGAGATGTCCAGTACTAGGTGACACAGCTACAATTAACCCTGTGCAACTAAGCTCATGGAACATAGTAGAACAATGGGTAGAGGTAAAACTAATGAATCTCTCAACTCTCACCCCTAAAGCTTCCTTATACATCAGAGTGTGGTATACACAGAAGGCCACAACTGACTAAGTTTTAAAGAATAATAGGCTGCAGAGTGTGTATCCTTGGATGGGATCCTGTATTAAACCTTATCCTACCACGGCTCAGGGACAATTGAAATGACAAACATTAGATACATGAAATCAGTAGAGGTAGTTAGACAGATAGCCTTACTGCTTAATGCTCATAAGAACACTGATACAATTCCGTGTTTGTACATGCTGTTAGATAAAAGCCACGCAGGGAATAGCCACAGAAAACAGAGGAGGACTCTGGCAAAGCAAAGCTATTTGTTAGGATTGCTGGTGGCTGGCAGCTCAGCTGGGAAGAGAAAACAACCAGCCACCTGGTTACTGCTGAGGAAGTTCTTATGGGGGTTGGGGAATGTGGAAGGTAGCAAAAATAATCTTTATAGTTTCAGGGGAAGAAGCTTGTACTGAGACAGCCCTTACATCTGTGGGTCTGGGGTGCAGGGGCCTGTTTACCATCTAAAATTATCTGGGGAGGAGCTTTGTTCTGAGACAGCTCTAAATGCAGCTGCTTGGCCAGTTCCTGTTTTGCAAGGGGGCCCTCGGGGCCTGTCTTATGAGGCATTGCTACTTTGCCGGGGTCATCTGCAAACCTGGGCTCTAACAGATGCCACTATCTTAAGCAACTTGGATACTGTGCTTCAGCCCTGTTTAGGCCCCCAAACAATCCATTCAGCTTAGTACTGCTACTGTTCCCATATAATGCAGCTGCTTGGCCAGTTCCTGTTTTGCAAGGGGGCCCTCGGGGCCTGTCTTATGAGGCATTGCTACTTTGCCGGGGTCATCTGCAAACCTGGGCTCTAACAGATGCCACTATCTTAAGCAACTTGGATACTGTGCTTCAGCCCTGTTTAGGCCCCCAAACAATCCATTCAGCTTAGTACTGCTACTGTTCCCATATAGTGTATTGAGAACTAGGTACAGAAAGATTCAAATTTATTTATCCTCATGTGTATGAACAATGAGAGACGATAACTTATCTGT
>NW_008342205.1:0-1470 GCF_000622305.1 Nannospalax galili | reverse complement strand
CTCTCTGAATTTGTATATTTATTTCGTATTTTTGTATTATTGAGATAGGATCGTCCTGTAGCCCCAGGTGCCTTGAAATCCCTAGGCAGATCAAGCTGTCCTTGATCTCATAGAGATCTTCCTGTTTCTGCCCACTAAGTCCTAGGATTAATAGTGTGCATAACCAAGACCAGCAAATGTGTATCTTTCTTACCCAGAGATTAATGAAGCTCATGGATCTCATCAGAGAAGTTTCTTTGCCCAATGGACAGTAATTAATGCAGAAACTCATACCTGGTCAAAGTGCAGAGAATAAATCTGGAGTGTTCAGTCAACAAATGGGATATTTATATCAGACCCACTCCCCAAGATTGTGTTTGCCTGCACATGATAAAGCCAGTCAACAGACCAGCATGGAGTGAGAAGAGGTTCATGAACTCCTACCCCTGAGGAACTGTGGACAGTTGATGGCTTCTGGAGAAAAGAGTCAATTTTTAAGGGTGTGTCTTCTGGATAGGTCAGCCTTGCTCCAGTGAATGATCCCACACCCAGGAGTTTATGGACTGCACAAATAGGAGTCTATAGGTCACTTAAAAAAAACTAGGACATGATAAAAGATAAAAGTAAGGGTTGGAATGGATCTAGAAGTTAGGTGCAAGAGTTAGGGGTGAATGTGCTCAAAATACATTGCATGGAATCTCAAATAACTGATTGAAAAAACTAAGATAAATGTTTCTCTAAATACAAATGCCAATTAACATGATTTGATTATTTCCTATTGTATAATTTCATCAAAATGTCACACTGTACCCCAAAGATCTGAAATATACTATATAAATTTAATTTTTTGAATCTGGAATTAAGGTGAACATTTGAAAAGAAATTTAGGTTTTGCATTCAGCTCCTACCTGAAAGCTCTTATATACAAAATATGTTTCTCTACATTTACTTGGCTATATACCAACCTCCCCACTTCTGTTTCCACAATTTCATGAAGCCCCAGAGTTCTGTCTTACCTGGCAAGATTCAAAATGACATCTTAAATTTTACTCCACAGCCCTTGTACTACCCATGGTATTATAAACTCACTGACTCAAGTTTTTTAAATTAATCGTCTTTTTAATGAGGCAAAATAATTTTGAGTGGTTACATTTCACACCCGAGGGGAAGCAAGGGATTGCAAAAGAAACACAAATTGTCTTGGGGCTGTGACTGCAGTCCTTCATGACAAATTATTCACCTCATTTATCAGTGTTACACAGCATGGTCCCACACGTTACACTCGTCACTCTGTACTCATATTCTGGTTCTTCCTAGAGTGTCACTGAAGGTCTTACCTTGCCTCCTGACCAGCGACACCACACAGTATTCAGTACACTTGGCCTGCTGCCTTATTGCAATCCAAAGTAAGCTGTGACATGTATAATCTCTAGGTAAAGGCTTGACATCACATGTGTTTTCTGGGTGCCAATGAAAGTAGGCATAATAACT
>NW_008342204.1:0-418 GCF_000622305.1 Nannospalax galili | reverse complement strand
TTTCAATTTCATTAATTTCTCCCCTGATTTTTGTTATTTCTTCTTGTCTGCCGGGTTTGGATTTCATTTGTTATTGCTTTTCAAGTGTCTTGGGCTTCAACGTTAAGTCATTTATTTGTGTTCTTTCTGATTTTTTGATGTAGGCACTTAGAGCTATAAACTTCCCTCTAAGGATCACTTTCAGCATGTCCCAAAGGTTTTGTTGTGTTGTATTATCCTTTTCATTTAGTTCCAAGAATACTTTTCTTTCTTTCTTAATTTCTCTTTTGACCCATTCATCATTCAGGAGTGTATTGTTTAATCTCCATGTGTTCATGTGGTAACTGGGGCTTCTTCTGGTGTTGATTGTAAGCTTTATTGGATTGTAGTCTGATAGAATTCATGGAATTATTTCAAACTTTTTGTATTTGTTGAGGTT
>NW_008342203.1:0-220 GCF_000622305.1 Nannospalax galili | reverse complement strand
AGCGGCCTCCTCTGTACTATTGTTGAAGGTATGGTCAGTGGATGTATCTTTGAATGGGGGAGGGGGTTCCTCATAAGTAACTGGTGGAGTATTATCTTTAAGAGCCTTTTCACCAGTGTTAATAATTTCTTGAATATCTGGATCCAAGGGATGGGTTTTAAGGATATCGTGAATTAAATTCCAATAGGAGGAAGTAGTTACAGGGACCTTTTCTGGCCCA
>NW_008342202.1:0-636 GCF_000622305.1 Nannospalax galili | reverse complement strand
AAAATAATAAATAAAATATTTTTAAATAGTAAATAAAAAGTTAAAAAAGCCTGACCACATGAGCCTAAACAAGGCATAAGCTTACCCACAAGGGCTTAGCATTAACGTTTTGCTGTGTATCTTTGGACAATATTTTATGTATGTTATGAATATTTATAAAATCAGTATGATTTATTGAACACTGCCAGGCATGATGCTGAGCCATTTAAATGGTCTCCAGACAACTCCTTTAGGTTATTATTTGTATTTTACAGATGAGGGAGCTAGGGCTCTGGACAGTCAAATAACTGCCTTGAGGTCCTAAAGCTGAACCCAGGCAGTCTGTCTGCAGAGCTCTGAGTAGTTGGAACCTGCCCTGTGAGCAGCTTTTTATCTTTTCCACACACTACCAGATTGAGTGCTGCCTCAGGTAGATAGTCACTTTCCAGTACAGTACTCTACTCAGACTGTGCTGGGTGTGGCCACTTCCCTCTTAGTGAACTCTGAGGCTCTTCCTAGATTCTTGCACTTGCAAATAATGCCTTCTAGGAGACAGCTTGCAGTTGCACCTGGCAGATAGTAACCCATAAATGTTCCATGAATATGCATTGCCCCCAGTCTCCCTAGAGCAGCCCCAGCCTGGGTATTATCTCCCTC
>NW_008342201.1:0-735 GCF_000622305.1 Nannospalax galili | reverse complement strand
GGTAAGGGAGAGGGGAAGGGGAAGGTTGACAAAAATACTGGTCCCAACTTCCATTTCCACCAATATGGTAAATCTAATGTTCATCAATAGAGAAAAACTAATGATCCTAAGTTGAAAATTATAAAGCATCAGTTTTATTGTTTTTAAGAGCCTCAAGTTTACAGGGGCAACAGTAGAGCTCCCACTGGTTTGAGAGCTCCTCAAAACCAGTTCACCCTATTAACAAGCTAGATCATGAGAATACTCACCTAATTTTATGGAATGAAATGGTGTCTCATTCTGTAATTGAAGATAAAACCAAAACTAAATAGACTGATAGATGATAGATGATTGAGAGACAGATGATAGGTGATTGATAAATGAGAGAGAGAAAAGTTTTAAGGAAACAAAACTTCTAAACGAACAATAAAGGGTGCTCAAGAGATGGCTCAGCAGTTAACAGTATTCACTGCTCTTGTGGAATACCAGAGTTCAGTTCACAGCACCCATATTGGGTGGCTATGATTCCAGCTCTAGGAGATCTGACGCCATATTCTAACCTCTGTGAGCACCCGCATTAACATGCACAAACCCACACCCGCACACAGACACAGACACAGACACACACACACACACACACACACACACACACACACACACACACAATTACAAATTAATCTTTAAAAAAAAAAAAAAGAACCACCAGCCAGGTGTGGTGGCGCACACCTTTAATCTCAGCACTTGGGAGGCAGAGGC
>NW_008342200.1:0-206 GCF_000622305.1 Nannospalax galili | reverse complement strand
TAAGTCAATAAACGTCATAAATCACATAAATAGGCTCAACAACAAGAACCATATGGTCATCTCAATAGATACAGAGAATGCCTTTGACAAAATTCAGCATGCTTTTATCTTTAAAGTCCTACAGAGAATTGGACTGGAGGGAACATACCTCAATGTAATTAAAGCCATGTATAACAAACCCACACCCAACATCATTCTAAATGGAG
>NW_008342199.1:0-788 GCF_000622305.1 Nannospalax galili | reverse complement strand
AGGATTTATTATTTCATACAATAAATATTCATTGAGTCTTTTGTCTTCTAGATGTCTGAATAGTAGAGGCACCTTAGGGTGTGCAGAGCACTGAAAAGTGTGGCAATATATTCAGTGGTGAAATTTTACTTTCCCAGAGTCTTTTCAAGTCTGTGAAACTTCAAGATACTAACATATTCCAGACATTTGCACATTTTCCATTTTTTCATATAATTTTGATTCATTTTACCTTTCATTTATTAAAAGGATTTATTATTATCGTAATTTCATCTTTTATCTTGGCAAATGGTCTTCTCTGTCACATTTTATATCAGTTGTGGGGTCCACCCCAAGGTCCCAACTCAGAGGGACCTGATGCGATGGGAGTCAGGGAAAGGTGAGCACGCTGTCCTGCCATTTCACCAGCCCTCCTTCCCGAGGACAATCAGATGGGACAGGGTGTCTTGTCAAGCAGGAACTCGTTTATTGCAGGTGTCACAGAGCTTATATAGGCAGAAACCACAGTCTAGAAATCCCCTTAGAGACCCCTCCCCGAATGCACTCAATTAGTTTAAAGGTCAACCTGCCACATGGGCAGCGTCCCATAGGTGTCAATGATGATCATGTGCTGATCACACGCCGCCCAGGGGTGCAGAAGGACCGGCATCTAATACATGATCTTCAAGACAAGTCAGGCCATGCTCTGTTTACTTCTTCTCAGCACCATTTTTGCAGGGTTGCTCGCAGGCTCCCACAATCAGTTTTTCACACCATTGTTTATATTCTACCATCATAACATTTTTAAAAAT
>NW_008342198.1:0-989 GCF_000622305.1 Nannospalax galili | reverse complement strand
AAGATTTTTTCCCATTCTGTACGCTGCCTCTTTTTGCTGTACAGAAACTTTTTAGTTTCACGTGGTCCCATTTGTCAATTGTTGGTCTTTTATTTATTTTCATGTGTGTGAGTGTTTGCCTGCATGTATGCAAGTGCTCCTGCCCACAGAGGCCAAAAGAGGGTGTCAGATCCTGTGCTGGTTTGAATGAAAATGTTCCCCATAGGTTCCAAGTACTTGGACATTTTGTCCCTAGCTGGCAGTGCTGTTTGGGAGGTCTTGCTGGGGGAAGCATATCACTGGGGGTGGGCTTAGAGAGGTCTTAAGCTTTGCAGGGTTTCCTGTTGCTCTGTTTACTGTGCCTGTTTGAACATCTTTTCAAAGAACTGACTCTTGATTCTTTGTATTATTTTTGTTTGTTTCATTAATGTTAGTCCTGTTATTATCTCTTCCTAGCTGCTCTTTTTTTCATTTTTTAAAAATTATTTATTTAATAACCATATAGGCATTTCATTACAACAGCATTGACATATTCAGTAACAATTTCCAGAGCTTAGATGCGTCTCTTTCAAAATTGGCTGTAAATTTTTAGGTTTACAGTGGAATTAATACAGTTATACAATATTTTACTCCATAGTGGAAACCCTGTAAGACATAAAATTAAATGAGGTTTTAAACTTTTTAAAATTCCATTACTAAAATACTTTCATACAGAAAATTCATTTTTAATATAATTGACACTAAGATGCACATGCGTTTCTAATCCCTATATATCTGATTATTACTAGTCACAGTTGGTTACTTTCTGAGCTCCTTGGCATCTGAGCATGAATATAAAGTCATCAGGTAGATTTCAATGGTAATGTTTTTCACATCTACTAATTATTAGGGAGCAAATTTTTATGCTATGAAGATTTTTTTTTAAATTTATACACCCACTTCCCATGTAGCATCCTCCTATAGCCTCCCTCCCCCCACTAGGGCCCTTATACTCTGATATCCCTGCTACT
>NW_008342197.1:0-2253 GCF_000622305.1 Nannospalax galili | reverse complement strand
CAAGTAGTGCTGCCTGCTAGAACATTGGCTGATCTGATTGGCTTGATCTTGTGCAGGTTTTGTACAGATAATCATAGCTACAGTGAGTTCATGAACACATCGGCCATGTCGTATCCAGAAAACAATGATTCACAGCATTCCTCCCTCTCATCCAGCTCTATCATTCTTTCTGCCTGCTATTCCATGATTACTATGACATTTTAACCTGCAGAGTCTAACATTGCCAAATCTCATCCAGTTCCCAAGAGAACACAGTTCTCAATGACTGTATTTAACATAGTGCATAAATTCACAATTATTGTATATGGTATTTTACTTGCGATGTAAAATATTAATATCCTTGTTAAAATTACATTTCAAAAATTAGCAAAATGGGTGACTATAAACAATGTATTTCATAAAATAAAAACCATTAGTCTTCATATATTATGAAGTTGATAATGTTAAGAGTGTAAAATCATACATCTATTTTAAGTCAATCGGCTGTTAATAAAATTGCATACCTCCTTCCAGCATTAAAGTAGAAATGTAGTAGACAAAACACTAATGAGGAGAGGAAAACTGCAAAGCTAGGAAAATCGTGTGACATTCTCTGACATCTTTAGCAACTGAAATGTTCATAAACTTGTTTTCTAGTGATTGATTTAATTTCTAAATTTTATTTGAAATGTAGATTTCCCCTGCATTCATTCATTTTGTCTCTTAGAGAAGGTTGCTAGGTGAGCCAAGAGCACATCATTCCTTCACATTTGTAGAAATTACCACACAAAATTGATAAATAGTATACATTTATATGTTTCTGACAGTTACTCATTTATTTAAAACTAGTTTTACTCCATATATAGATTTTTTAAAATATGTTTAAAACTTTACATTTTAGGATTTTTGAGGAACCTATATTTATTTGTAAATATGTGCTTTTATCCAAGCATACTAGGATTCTGCATTGGTCATTGTGTATGCACTTTTTCTTCTAAACGCCAACCTGAACTGTATCTAAACCTGTGTTCATCCTGTATCTAAACCCTGCTATCACTCCAGCAGGGGGAGCTACTAGCATGTGTGTCAAGTCACCAGCTTTGGAAACTGCAATCACCATTCCACTCAGAAGATAAACAAGTTCCTAGGTTCTTGATTCACTTGGCATTCAGTAATGTCTCCAGGTCTCTGACCTCTTTTGTTAGAGTGTTCTTTGCATATTTCATACATGTGGTCAGCCTTTGGACACTGATGATCCTGAAAATTCATTGTCTTCAGAGAGGGAGAAAAGCCTCGCCAAGGATTTTCAGTCCTAACAATCTTTCCTTGTTCACAAGGATCAGAAGCCTAAGATCTTAAAATCAGCACGAGGCAGAATCCTAGGAACATGATAATGCTACAAAGTCAGTATGTTTTCTCCTATGTCAGAAGGGAAGGTTTATTTTTCTCTTCCTACGCTGGATGGAATTGGCGTGTAGCTCTTGGGGAAATATCTGTGGACATACCTTGGTTCCAGATGTTGGTTCTCTCAGTGCTTTATGGGCTTGGAGGTAATTTTACTAGTCTAGAATGTGTGAGCAAAGACCTAGGTGAGCAGCTGCCATGGAAATAATAGGCAGATATATGGGCTTCATACAGGTTTCCTGATGTGCATTACGAATAGTCATTCTTAGAAGAGTTAGGAAAAGACCTCACATACTTCCCAGGATAACTTCTCTTGACAATTGGGTAAAATTAAGCCTATCCACAAAGAAACATGTGAGGCTGCTCATTACCAGATTTACTCAGGGGAAGAGAAACTTGTAATCTGAGACAGAACAGAGGAGATTGGTTCACCAGTGTACTTATAGCTACCAGTAACATGGGTAAGAAGAAGATGAGATTGCAAGCCCAAGTGCAGGGTCCTTTTCCCCATGGAAATTTGAGGGTTTTTTTCCCTTTTCACTGCATATTGTATGGAATGAAGATATTCTTGGATTTATAGGTGTACTAAATTCTCTCTCTTTTCAAATTTCCCTCATGATCCTAGTGTCAAATATAGTCTTATTCCTCCATGGCTATTTCTCAAGGAGGGTCACCATCACCTGCAAAGCCAACTCAAGTGTGAACACTAGCAACTTGCACTGGTACCACCAGAAGCTGGGAGCTCCCCTGCCCCAGGGTCTAGATTGCCAGCACACCAAGGCTGGTTTCTAGAGTCCCAGCTCATTTCAGCTGCAGTGGATCTGGGACCTCTTACTCTCAAAATCAGCATCTTAGATGTTGAAGATGCCA
>NW_008342196.1:0-452 GCF_000622305.1 Nannospalax galili | reverse complement strand
ACATGTATGAATGCTCAAAAATTCAATTAAAGTATATATTGAAAAAAGATATTGTGATGCCTACACATAATGCAATTTTATTAGCTGTAAAAGAAAAGGAATTATGAAATGTGCTTGAAAATAGATTGGTTTAGAAATATCATAGAAAGTGAGGGAACTCGGTTTCAGAGAGACAAAGTAAGTTCTCTGTCAGAGGGAGATCATAAATTTAAATACACACACACACATATATATATCTATATGTATCTATCTATCTATCTCTATCTATCTATCTATCATCTATCTATCTATCTATCTATCTATCTATCTATCTATCTATCTATCATCTATCTATCTATCTATCTATCTATCTATCATCTATCTATCCATCCATCCATACCCTGGGCCTGCCTCTGCTTCCTGAGTGCTGGGATTAAAGGCGTGCGCCACCGTGCCTGGCTGGGTTTTTATCT
>NW_008342195.1:0-267 GCF_000622305.1 Nannospalax galili | reverse complement strand
AAAGCATAATCAGGGGCTAGAGAGATGGCTCAGTGGTCGGGAGCACTGGCTACTCTTGCAGAAGACCCAGGTATGAATCCCAGCACCCGCATGGCAGCTAACAACCATTTGTATCTCCAGTTCCAGGCATCTGACACCCTCTTCTGTCCTCTATGGGCATTGCACAACACAGGTGCACTTACATACATGCAGTCAGTACACTCATACACATAAAATAAATATAATAAATAAAATATTTATTTAAAGTATCACATAGGAAAAAGAAAA
>NW_008342194.1:0-217 GCF_000622305.1 Nannospalax galili | reverse complement strand
CAGTTTAGGAGAGAGAAGGGGTTTGCATTTCCTTGTGTTTGCAACCTTGCACTCATGACTGTTAATAACACCTGGTATATTATGCTAAACTACACACAGATGGTCCATCACATGCTATATAGTATACAGCGAATATCTCAAGAACTCAGCACCCTTACCCAGTCATAGCATATTTGTGCCTAAGTACACAAATGAAATAATAATTTACCAAATAATC
>NW_008342193.1:4555-7345 GCF_000622305.1 Nannospalax galili | reverse complement strand
GAAATATTGAAGACTACTCAGGCTGAAAGGAAGAAGGAAGTGAAACACTCAATAAGCCAATTCGAAATGACAGGAGAAAGCCTCACCAATAGGATGAATGAAATGGAAAACAGAATATCAAGACTGGAAGATAAAGTGGACAAATTAGATCACTCAAGCAAAAATTATGAAAAATTTAAGAAAACACAAGAATGCAAGAAGCAAACAAACTTACGAATCATAGGCATACAGGAAGGAGAAGAATCCCAAAGATAATGGCATGGACCAGATCTTCAACAGAATCCTGGAAGAAAATTTCCTGAAATTAAAGAAAGACATGCCCATACAAATACAAGAAGCATATAGAACACCAAACAGACAGGACCAGATAAGAAACTCTCCACAGCACATCATAGTCAAAACACTAAATGTCCAGAACAAAGAGATAATACTGAAAGCTGTGAAAGAAAAGCAACAAGTCACATGTAAAGGAAAACCCATCACGATGACAGCTGACACTTCAATGCAAACTGTGCAAGTGAGAACTGCCCAGACCAATTCTAAATGACCACAGATGCCAACCCAGATTACTTTACCCAGCCAAAATGTTTATTACAGTTGAAGGGGAAAGAAAAATCTTTCATGACATAAATAGGCTGAAAGAATTCATGTCCACAAAACCAGCCATTCAGAGAGTTCTTGAAGATGAAGAAAGGAACAACCAAAGAGCGACTATACACAAGGGGTGATGGGAAAAAATTCAATGAAGGTATAACTGTGGAAATGCACAAAAGAAAGTGAACAGAAATAAAAATGACAGGATTCAATACACGTCTTTCATTAATAACTTTAAACATTAATGGACTGAACTCCCCAGTGAAAAGACAGGCTAGGTGAATGTATTAATAAATAAAACCGATCTTTTTGTTGTCTGCAAGAAACTCATCTCACTTTCAAGGACAGACACTATCTTAAAGTGAAAGGATGGAAAAAAATATACCAAGCATTTGGCACTAAGAAAAAGGCAGGTGTAGCAATTCTAATATCTGACAAAATGGACTTAAACTAAAACTAATCAGAAGAGATAAAGAGGGCTACTTCATTCTCATCAAAGGAACAATAAATCAAGAAGATATTACAATCATGAACATATATTCAACAAACTCTGGTACACCCAACTTCATAAAAACAATACCTCAGGACTTTAAGACCCATATTAATCCCAACTCATTAATAATAGGGGACTTCAATACCCCACTGTCTCCATTAGATAGGTCAACAGGGCAGAAAGTTAACAGAGAGACATCAGAATTAAACAATATCATATATCAAATGGACTTAAGAGACATCTACCAAGTATTCTACCCAAGCACCAAAGGACATACTTTCTACTCAGCACTCTATGGAACCTTCTCCAAAATCGACCATATATTGGGGCACAAAACAAACCTCAACAAATACAAAAAGATTGAACATGCATTCTATCAGACCACAATGCAATAAAGCTTACAATCAACACCGGAAGAAGCCCTAGTCACCATATGAACACATGGAGATTAAACAACAGACTCCCAAATGATGAATGGTTCAAAAGAGAAATTAAGAAAGAAATAAAAGTATTCCGGGAACTAAATGAAAAGGAGAATACAACACAACAAAACCTCTGGGACATGCTGAAAGCTGTCCTTAGAGGGAAGTTTATAGCTCTAAGTGCCTACATCAAAAAATTGGAAGGAACAAAATAAATGACTTGATGCTGCAACTCAACACACTTGAAAAGGAACAACAAATGAAACCCAAACCCAGCAGACAAGAAGAAATAATAAAAATCAGGGGAGAAATTAATGAAATTGAAAAAAAGACACAATACAAAGAATCAACAACTCCAAGAGCTGGTTCATTGAAAAGATAAAGAAGATTGACAGACTGCTAGTCCAGTTAACCAAAAGAAAGAGCACCTCCAAATCAACAAAATCAGAGATGAAAGGGGAACATCACAACAGACACCAGAAAGTTACAGAACATTATAATGGAATACTTTAAAAACCTATATGCTACTAAATTTGAAAACCCAAAAGAAATGGATGGATATCTAAAGGCATGGAAACCACCAACTCTGAACCAAAAAGAGATTAACATCTTAAACAGACCCATAACAGAAAAAATTGAAACAGTAATACAAAACCTCCCGACTAAAAAAAGCCCAGGACCAGATGGATTTACAGCAGAATTTTATCAGACCTTCAAAGAAAATCTACATCCAATATTACTTAATTTACTCAAAAAAAATACAAAAAAACAAATGGAGGGATAACTTCCAAATTCCTTCTATGAAGCCATCATCACTCTCATACCAAAGCCAGGTAAAAATACAACCCAAAAAGAAAACTATAGACCTATATCCTTAATGAACATAGATGCAAAAATTCTCAACAAGATACTTGCAAACCACATACAGACACACATCAAAAACATCATCCACAATGATCAAGTCGGCTTTATCCCAGAGATGCAGAGAGGGTTCAATATACATAAGTCAATAAATGTCATAAATCATATAAATGGGCTTAAAGAAAAGAACCACATGGTCATCTCAATAGATGCAGAGAAGGCCTTTGACAAAATTCAACATGTATTTATGATCAAAGTCCTAGAGAAAATTGGACTGGAGGGAACATACCTCAAATTAATTAAAACCATATATAACAAACCAACAGGGAGCATCATTCTAAATGGAGAAAAACTGGAAGCATTCCCAATGAAATCAGGAACCAGACAAGGCTGTCCACTATCTTCACTTCTCTTGAACAC
>NW_008342193.1:729-2262 GCF_000622305.1 Nannospalax galili | reverse complement strand
GTCTCAGAGGGACATAAAGGACAGTTTTTGCTCCTTGCCCTCCTAGGTTGACTAGTTCCAGGGGACTATGAGCATCTCTCAAAGTCCTGTAATGTCTACAAAGAGGAGGGTCAACATAGAGGAATAATTTCCTCCATGCTTCCAATGAAGCCAGCCACGATCGATCAGTACCTTTGACTTATCTTCACACAGGCAGAACTGATAAAAGGAAGGAGCCAGGGGCTCCTCCCAAGCCCATGTGACCCCTGAGGCACAGATCCTCAAACGACCTTAAGAGTAAAAATAAATTGGTTTATCTGGGCCAACTGTATGGCCTTAAACATCCAAAGGGAAAGCATAACCAAAGATTAAAGGGGCCAATATAATTTCTAGGAATCCATATCCATAGCTAAAGGCTACATAACAAGAAACAAGGCCAGATAGGAGATACTCAAACTTCTTTAGAGGTGTTGGCCAGGGTGGCCAAAGGGACTCCCAGATAGTAACTCAGAATCAAACTGGCAAAATGAACAGCAGACCCCAATCTTATCTAAAGGAATATTGACAACTGATTACTGCTAAATGAGGAACAGGTGACCCTTCTCAAACAAAGACCTCTAGTTAGGCTGACTAGATTCACCAGAAGGGCAAGTAGTGGGGAATGGCTGGGGGTGCTGACCACACAGCAGACAGTAGTGGGGATATCAGGGTATAAGGGCTCTAGTGAGGGGAGGGAGGCTATGGGAGGGTGCCGTCTAGGACATGGGTATATAGTTGAATAAGATGGTTTCGGATGTTCTGTGTGATATACACACACAAAAATAAAATCAACAAAATTTTAAAAATGTATTATATTTGTGGAAGAAGCATAGAAATTTACATCATGCCAATTAGTAGAGGTGATAAACATTACCACTGAAATCTACCCGATGACTCTATATACAGAGGTTTAAGGATTCAAGTGCAAACGATTATGACTAGTAATAATCAGATACATACAGATTAGAGATGCAAGCACCAATATCTCACTGTTAGAGTATCAAAAACAATGAGTCTTTCTGAAAGGAACAAAATATTCTAAAATGAAATGGAGATCTTTTTTAAAGGTTAAAAACTCATTCAGTTTTATGTCTTACATGGCTGATACTGAGTTCAATAATATATAACTGTATCAACTCAACTGTGAACCTAGAAACTTGCACCTACTTGTGAAAGAGATGTACTCTTGCTCTGGAGTATGTTACTGAATATGTTAAATCTGTAGTGAAATGCTTCTTCTAATCATGTAGCTATTAAAAAATTAAAAAATGATTATAAAATAATGATAATAATTAGTAGATGTGAAAAAAATTACCATTGAAATCTACCTGATGGACTTTATATCCATGCTCAGATGCCAAGGAGCTCAGAAAGCAACCAACTGTCACTAGTAAAAATCAAATATATAGAGATTAGAAACGCATTTGCAAACATCTTGTCAATTGCATTGAAAATGAATTTTTCTGTAAAAGTGTGTATTTTAATAATGAAATGAAGTTCTTTTTTAATTTTTAA
>NW_008342193.1:0-675 GCF_000622305.1 Nannospalax galili | reverse complement strand
CCTCACTTAATTTTATGTCTTATAGGGTTTATATTGAGTACAATATTGTATAACTGTAATAATTCAACTGTAAACCTAAAATTTACAGCCAATTTTGAAAAGATGCATCTTAGGTCAGAAAATTTTTATTGAATATGTCAATGCTGTTGCAATGAAATGCTTCTTCTATGTATGTGGTTATTAAATAAATAACTAAAAAATAAAAATCTCAAAAAAATTATTTATTATTTATTTATGGTGTTTATGAGTATTTTACCTGCATGTATGTAAGTGCACCCACGTTGTGCAGTGCCCATGGAGGCCAGAAGACAATGGCCATATCTCCTGGACCTGGAGATACTGATAATTGTTAGCTGCCTTGTAGGAGCTTGGAACCGAACCCGGGTCCTCTGCAAGAGCCAGTGCTCTTAACCACCGAGTGTTCTCTCCAGCCCCTTTCTCTTTTTCTTAAAACTCCTGTGTAGTCAAGTTTTCATCAATATGACAGAATGAGTGAGAGAAATAAAGTAGGAAATATTTTAACTGATGGTTTCAATTCATGGTGAACTGTTTTCATTCTTCTGGGTCTGTGGTGAGGTGGAATAACACAGAAGCAGGCTGCTCACCTTATGATATCCAGGATGGGGGTGGGGTGGAGAGAGAGAGAGAGAGAGAGAGAGAGAGAGAGAGAGAGAG
>NW_008342192.1:0-246 GCF_000622305.1 Nannospalax galili | reverse complement strand
GAAATTTTTGACGCAAGGTATTTGCGTTGACATGAAACCTTGAATGGAATTAGGCAGCACGTACCACAGGTGTAATGCAATAGCTGTAAACACAAATACACTTCTGGTGGCCGCATCAGCTTTTGCGTTCCCTTCTACAAGAGATCTGGGAAGGCCAGTGTGAGCTCTGATGTGAATTATACTGAATGGTGATTTCCAAAGCCAAATTTGCTCTTGCAGGGCTACAAAAAGGTCATGGACTTGGGA
>NW_008342191.1:0-1628 GCF_000622305.1 Nannospalax galili | reverse complement strand
AAGAAAGAGACCTCAAAAGAATAAAGTAGACTCATTTTTCAATTTCACAAACCTATAAAAGCAAACTTAGAATTCTTCTCACTATTCTAAAAAACTAATAGAGAGTAAAATGCCAGCATTGCCTGATACAAAAGACAGATAAGGACATATAGAAAAATAACATAATAATATACCCAGAGAGCATAGAGAAAAAATATCTCTCAGCAAAATCTTAACAAACCAAATCCAATAGCACATCAAAATACTGCACACCAGGAACAAAGAGAAATTCATCTCAGACAGGCAACACAACCAAATCATTTATGTAATAATTATAGAAGCAAAGGATAAAATTATTGTCACTAGTTTAATAAATGGAATTTGATAAAGATTAAATGTCCTTTGACAAAAGTCATCAAAATGATGCCAGAAGGAAATAATATTAATATGATTAAATTAATATTTGATGAGTCATGGAAATAACATGCTAAAGGAAAAATGTTGAATGCATTTAAAATTTGGAAGAGTGTAAGGATGTCCACTTTCATCACACATTAGATAGTGTTTAAAGCTTTAGAACAATCAGGGAAGTCTAGAAATAAAAAATCTACAAAAATGGAAAAATGTTTATTTTACCTGTTCACACAGGTCATAATTCTTACATGGAAAAACCTAAAGAATACACACACATAACACACCTACTCATATACACACACATGAACCTAAGTATATACACCTAAAAACTCATACACATACACATATGCACACTCACATATACATACATACACACATATATTCACATCCACACATATATACACTCACACACATACATATAGATACACATACACACATAAACATATACATACATATAGATACACATTCACACATACACATGCAAACACATAAACATACATTAATGCACTAACACACTCACACATATACACACACTCAGAAACACCCTCACATACACACACAAACACTAACATATACATACATACCATCATACATACACTAACACACTTGTGCACATACACACATATTCACACACATACACATGCATACTTATGTGTACATAACAACACATACACACACATGCATAAACATACAAACATACATACTCATGCATATACACACTCACACATATACACACATACACATATACACATACACATAAACACATACATACACATAAACACACTCATATACACACATGCACACACGTATACATATATTCACATACATGCATGCACACATAGACAAAAATTGTATATGCAATATTGCTTCCTGACCCTTTTCATCCAGACCAACTTAGTGCCTTCTCTGGGCCCCAGGAGCACTGCTTCCGGGCCTGGGCCCACACTCACCTACCTCTGCTTCCCTAGGCATGCACCACCCGCCACAGGCCTCTCTCCCACCCGCAGGCCTCTCTCCAGGGTAAGTCCATCGCGCCCTCCTAGCTTTGACTCCCACTGCCCCATTCACCCTCCCATCTCCCCCGCTGGTCTCAGTTTGGATCCTGTCCCATTCCTTGTCTTGGGGCCCCAGACACCTGGGGAACAAATACTGCTCCCTGACCCCTTTCATCCAAACCAATTTAATGCCTTCTCTGGGCCCCAGGAGCACTGCTTCTGGACCTGGCCCCGCCCTCA
>NW_008342190.1:0-320 GCF_000622305.1 Nannospalax galili | reverse complement strand
CCCATGCACACACATGCACACCCACATGTGCACATGTGTGCACACACAAACTCATTGATACACTTGACCAGTGCTCCAATGCTGGTAACTGGCCATACCTAACCTGATGGAACTGCTTTTACTTCAAAGCTCCTGACTGCTACATGACACCAATGACCATATTCATGGTCTTTTCAGATCAAAATCTGCTTGTGAATTCCGTATGCTCACTGTCTCTAGGGACCGCTCTCTCTCATGGACTCTGCCCCAGTGAAGTAGCATCACCGGCATCTTGTGCAACCATCTGCAGCGCAACTGCTGACTCCTCCGGTGACAGCGGC
>NW_008342189.1:0-537 GCF_000622305.1 Nannospalax galili | reverse complement strand
CTGTTTAATTCTTGCCTCAGTTTTTAATTGGGTTGTTTGATGTTTAATTTTATATATGTTCTAGATATGTACCCCAGAGGTATAGGTGGTAAAGATTTTTTTCCCATCCTGTAGGCTGCCTCTTCAATTGAATGATAGTGTCCTTTGCTGTACAGAAGCCTTCTAGTTTGGTGAGGTCCTGTTTGTCAGTTATTGGACTTAACGCTCATGCTGTAGGAATCCTGTTTGGAAAGTCCTTTCCTGTCCCTATAAATTGAAGTGTGTATTCTATACTTTGTCCTCTATCACATTCAGGGTATCAGGTCTTATGTTGAAGTTCTTGATCCATTTGGAGTTGCGTTTCGTATGTGTTGGGAGAGAGGAATCAAATTTTCATTTTTCTACATGTAACTGTCCAGTTTGACCAGCACCATTTGTCGAACATGCTGTCTTTTCTCTGATGTGTATTTTTGGCCCCTTTGTAAAAAAAATTGGCTGCAAGTACAGGGACTTAAGTCTGGGGCCTCAGTTCTGTTCCATTGATCAGTGTGTCTGCTT
>NW_008342188.1:0-697 GCF_000622305.1 Nannospalax galili | reverse complement strand
TTAAAACCCATTTCCTACGAATTGTATGAAAAAGAGTGTTGCCATGATGGTCAGTCTCTTTGCTTTAGAAAAATATTTCTCGGTTGTTTATCTAAGTACTTGGTTTCTGTAGAAATGTTAAGACTGTACTTATAATAGTGAAAAGGAATGAACAGAAGCATTTTGTGTTGAAACCCGTTTCCTACAAATTGTATGAAAAAGAGTATTGGGATGAGTGTCAGTTTCTTTGATTTAGAAAGATATCTCTCGGTTGTGTACCTAAGTGATTGCTTTCTGTAGAAAGAAGAGTTGTTCTAACAATGTGATTTTTATAGTGAAAAATAATGAACAGAAGCATTTTGTGTTAAAACCCTTTTTCTACGAATTGCATTCAAAAGAGTATTGCCATGAGTGTCAGTGTCTTTGCTTTAGAAAAATATGTGTCGGTTGTGTATCTAAGTGCTTCCTTTCTGTAGAAAAAACAGTAGTTCTAACAATGTCTTTATACTAGTGAAAACGAATGAACGAAAGCATTTTGTATTAAAACTCGATTCCTACGAATTGTATGAAAAAGAGTATTGCCATGAGGGTCAGTTTCTTTGCTTTAGAAAAACATGTGTGGATTGTGTATCTAAGGGCTTGCTTTCTGTAGAAAGAACAGTCCTTTTAACAATGTGTTTATAATAGTGAAAACGAATGAACAGAATTACTTTGTGTT
>NW_008342187.1:0-254 GCF_000622305.1 Nannospalax galili | reverse complement strand
TAAGATCATTGAATCATAATATGAGGATCTTATGGTAGGTTGTGGGTAAGAGTGATTTTTGAAGTTTAATAAGTGATATGTAATGGTTTTAAAAAATCTTCATTATAGAGCCAGGCGTGGTGGTGCATGCCTGTAGTCCCAACACTTGGGAGGCAGAGGCAGGCAGATCTCTGTGAGTTTAAGGCCGCTGGGGATACAGGGAGACCCTGCTTCAAAAAGACAAAAAAAAATTTCTTTATAATTCACTCAGATTT
>NW_008342186.1:0-446 GCF_000622305.1 Nannospalax galili | reverse complement strand
TAAATGTACAGAACAAAGAGAGAATACTGAAAGCTGCAAAAAAAAAAAAAAAACAAATCAGATAAAGGAAAACCCATCAGAATTACAACTGACTTTTCAGATCAAACTATGAAATCCAGAGGAGCCCGTACCAAAGTATTTCTACTTCTAAATGACCACTGATGCCAACCCAGATTACTTTACTCAAAGCCAAAATGTCTGTTATAGTCAAAGGGAAATGGAAAATCTTCCATGACATAAATAAGCTGAAAGAAACCATGTTCACAAAATCAGCCCTTCGGAGAGTTATTGAAGCAATGCAAAGAGCTGAAGAAAGGAACAACTATACCCAAAGGGTTATAGAAAGAAACTTAATGAAGGTATAACTGTGGGAATGCCCAGCTACACCAAGAATGTGAACAGAAATAAAAAAACAGGATTCAATACACATCTTTCATTAATAACTT
>NW_008342185.1:0-336 GCF_000622305.1 Nannospalax galili | reverse complement strand
ACAAAGTTCAATTTTGACTTCACAATGCTTTAATATGACATCATAATGCTCTAGTGTGCCAACATTATCTCCGCAAGGGTCATTATATTGCTCCTATGTGTCATCACAATGTTACAATATGCCTTCACAATGTTCCCTTGTCATATCACAATCTTCAAATGTGACATCACAAAGCTCCATGGTGCCATCACAATGTTACAATATGACTCCTCAATGTTCCATTGTGACTTCACAATGCTCCAATGTCCAGCACTATCGCCCATGTACATTATATTGCTACACTTTTCATCACAATGTTGCAATATGACATCACAATGTTCCATTGTGACACCACAA
>NW_008342184.1:0-319 GCF_000622305.1 Nannospalax galili | reverse complement strand
CGTAGCCCAATTGGAGAGAACTGTCCATCTATCCACATACTTCTTCCCAAAGGTGCTTCTCCCCAGTTTTCCAGTCACGGTCCTTCCAAGTCCCTGAGTATCCAGCAAACCGTTGGGTAGAGTCCATGAATCAGTATATAATGGCATAGGTGGCCATTTCTCCTTCCAAGCATCCAAACCCAACTGTGCGCTTGCTATTCGGAGAATTCCCACTTTGCTGCTTTCTTGTAATATTCTCTGTACATTTTACAGTTTCACAACACTGTGCGCTCTGTGTACATTTTAGAGTTTCACAGCACTGTGCCCTCTGTGACATATT
>NW_008342183.1:0-263 GCF_000622305.1 Nannospalax galili | reverse complement strand
TTCAGCAACGTGACTGACCGCCAGATGTTCCAAGAGATTACTGCATGACTTGTCTTTTCCGAGAACTGTTTGCAAGGGGAAGAGAAAGATAACCTTTCCATAAATTCTTTCTCAAGGTTACTAGTGCAGGCAGAATGTCCTGCTTAAGTCAACTGTTTGTAGAGCCATATTATATTTTTTGGTCATGAATGTTGTTTCTCCAGCTCCCGACAGATGTGTGTCTGCATGCGGTTTGCAAGTATTTTATTGAGAATTTTTGCATC
>NW_008342182.1:0-801 GCF_000622305.1 Nannospalax galili | reverse complement strand
CTGGGTGCAGCACACATTGGGGAACCACCACTGCTTCCTGTTCCTTTGCATACAGACCAACCCAGTTCTTTCTCAAGGTCTCCAGGAACCCTCTGGGCCTGGGCCCACCCTCACCTCCTTCTACTTCTCTGGGCTGCACCACCCTCTAGCCTCTTTGCAGGAGCCTGGGGCTGACCACTCGGCCCGGAGCCACCACTGCTTTCTGATCCTTTCCATCCAGACAGACCCAGTTCCTTCTCGAGGTCCTCAGGAGCCCTCTTGGCCTGGTCCTGCCTTCACCTCCCTCTGCTTCCCTGAGCTGCACAACCCACCAGCCACTTTCATGAAAGCCATGGCTGACCTTTTGACTTCCTCATCCATTGCATCCAGACCAACCCAGTTCCTCAGTGCAGTCCCCAAGAGACCATGGGGCCTCTTCCCACCCCCATCTCCCATTGCATCTCTGAGTGTCATGGCCACCAGCTGCCTGAGACCAGCAACTTTCCAGGACACTGCTCCCAGGCCAGTGAAACCCCCAAATTCCTGAGGACAAAATCTTTCCTGGAGGGATCCAGAGAAAGCCTGATAGCATCTGATCCTCATCTGACTTAGGCCTCTCTGGGAACTCTTCAAGACAAAAGCAATCTGGCCACTCCAACATAAAATCAGAAGAGAGAATCAGAAGCTTAGAAAAACCAGCTTTTCATGCACAAAAAGTAAACAACAAAGGCACATAAAGTTTACAAAGATGCAGACCTAAAGTTTAAGACATGAGTTTCACACAAGAATCAGAAACTACAAAAGAAATTCACATGTCAAAAT
>NW_008342181.1:0-715 GCF_000622305.1 Nannospalax galili | reverse complement strand
ATGGTATTTTTTCAGTAAAATTTTATAATAACAGAATTATTAATACCCTATTCACTCTTTTATATCCTTTGCCTTTTTTCCCTCAGTACTGTGAATCAAAGTCAGAGATTTGAGCCTTCAAGGCCAGCACGCAACCACTGACCTACATCCCTGCCCATTTTATGCATTTGAAAAATATACCTAACAAAATAAAGACTTTTTGTGTCCTGTGCTTATGTTACTTAGAGTTCAAAGCAGGATCAAAATGATTCAGATTACTCTCTTCTCTTAGTGGGTTTATGAGTTTACTGTTTTCAGTCATTTTTTCCCATGATTTAGACTAATAATTCAGGAAAATAGTATAAAATTTCCTGGTAATAAATAGGACATGGGGCTGGCAAGATGCCTCAGAGGACAAGAGCACTGGCTGCTCATGCAGAGGACCTGGATTTCATCCCAGCACCCACATGGTAACTAACAAGAATCTGTAACTCCAGTTCCAGGGGACTCCAACGCCCTCTTCTGGCCTCTGTGGGCATTGCAAAACATAGGCGCACTTACACGCATGCAGGCAATACATTTATACACATTTTAATTTTTTTTCACTTGCCGATGGGGCATCAGGTCACAGACCACTCTGGCTTCGTCCATGCTGAACAGGGACTCAGGGTGAGGCAACTGGGGTACCCTTCAGTGGGTCTATCTAAAAGACTCCCTAATTGCATAACTCTTAACT
>NW_008342180.1:0-461 GCF_000622305.1 Nannospalax galili | reverse complement strand
GCTCTATGTGGAAAGTCAAAGACTCTGTTAGCTCAAATTGTGAAATTAATACTTGGGGTTTTATGTGGATGTCTTACACAAATTGATTTCTAGGTGAAAGGAAAATTTCTTCATTGAATGAGCAGCATCAAGAAGGAAGGATGCTTGAGTGTAGACTGATTAAAGGTTTTAGAAGCCTTGTTCTATTCATCACATGCTAAGCTCTGTAAAGAGCAGGCTGCATGCAGCAGATGGAGGAAATACAGGTTAATTGAGACTAAGGAAAAGATTTTTTCCATAGAGTGACACTGAAGAAGACAATTCTATTCAACTACAATAAGAAATAACAGGTATCAGGTGTTTCCTACTAGCCAAAGGAGTGCATATATGTGTTCAGGATTTATTAATTAACTACTTGAACTTTGTAAATTTTTGTAAATTTTTAATTTTAAGAAGAATCATCTCATGACTAGTCATTGAGT
>NW_008342179.1:0-319 GCF_000622305.1 Nannospalax galili | reverse complement strand
ACAACACAGGTATATATGTAGGCAAAATACTCATCCACTACCACCATCACACAAATAAAGTGCCAGAGGTATTTTAGTAAGAAACATTACTTAGAAAAAGTTTCTCCTCACCCAGGCGTGGTGGTGCATGCCTTTAATCCCAGCACTTGGGAGGCAGAGGCAGGCGGATCTCAGTGAGTTCAAGGCCAGCCTGGTCTACATAGTGAGTTCCAGGACAGCTGGGGTACAAGGAGACCCTGTCTCAAAAACACACACAAAAAAATTTTTTTTTCTCATCAAAAAGTCTTTAAATGACTTCTCTCTGTGTCATCTGGTATGG
>NW_008342178.1:0-303 GCF_000622305.1 Nannospalax galili | reverse complement strand
TATCAGGCAAAACATATAACATATCTTTATGCTAATTTATTATTACCCTGCAGGGGAGGGGAGTGACTTACAAAGTCCCCACCATGGCAGATCACTCCCGCTAGCATCTGCCCATGCCTCAGGGGCCAGCACTCTTACACCAGGTCCAAAAATACCAGGCCATTCTGTTCTTGAGCATGCTTGCCTCTGCTCTGCCCCCTTCATTTTCTTGGCTCTGGTTCAAGATTGCACCACAAGCCTTTCCTTCCATGTCTAACTCTCCACAGTCAATTCTCTGCAGCAGGCCCTGCCCCTTGGAGGAAA
>NW_008342177.1:0-467 GCF_000622305.1 Nannospalax galili | reverse complement strand
TGAACTTGGGGGGACAACCAGCAGAGGACCCTCCAGCTTAAAAACACAGCATGCTGAGTCAGGCAAGAGGAATCCATCCTCAGCAGCATGCCACTGCACCACACCGAGAAAAACCTAAGTTACAAAAGAATAATTCTGCTTTTTTTTTATTTTTTGAGACAAGGTCTCCCTGTATTCCCCAGCTGTCCTGGAACTCACAGAGATCCACCTGCTTCTGCCTCCTGAGTGCTGGGATTAAAGGCATGCACTGCCACGCCCAGCTTTGCATTTTACTTGGACAGATGAATGACATGACAATTCATTTAATGAATTAGTTTTGTATTTTGGAATCTTAATACATGCAATATGAACTACATTAGAAGATTCTAGAGTTCTAACAGATTTGGAGGGATCTAGGTGACAGGACTCTGCAGGAGGTTGAAGAAATGACAGGAACCCAACCACACAATAATACTGCAACATGACAG
>NW_008342176.1:0-439 GCF_000622305.1 Nannospalax galili | reverse complement strand
CACAATTGCTGCAAAAAAAATAAAATATCTTGGAATAAATCTGACCAAAGAGGCCAAAGATCTCTACAGTGAAAATTTTAAATTGAAGAAACTGAGGAAGATACCAGGAGATGGAAGGACCTCGCTCATGCTCATGGATTGGAAAAATTAATATTGTGAAAATGACCATCTTACCAAAAGCAATATATAGATTCAATGCAATCCCAATCAAAATCCCCATGACACACTTCACAGAATTAGAAAAAAATCCTTAAATTTGTATGGAAGCACAAAAGACCCCAGATAGCCAAAGCAACCCTGAGCACAAAGAGCAATGCTGGGAGGATTACTATACCAGATCTCAAAGTATACTACAGAGCTATAGTTGTAAAAAAGGCATGGTACTGGTACAAAAATAGACACATAGATCAATGGAACATCATTAAAGATCCAAACCTGA
>NW_008342175.1:0-292 GCF_000622305.1 Nannospalax galili | reverse complement strand
GAAATCCAGCTTTCACCGTCTCCTCACCTTCCCACGCGATCCGGCAGCTGATGGATCTCGAATCTTGAGGAAGTGCATGGTGGATTGGGAAGGAACCCGACCGGGCCAGCCCCGGTAGCAGAGAGCCTCAGCGACGCAGAGAAGCAGGGACCCACCAGCAATGTGGAGAGCCAGGGACCCAAACAGCAATGCGGTGCGGGACCCGCCGCACCCCAGGTGCGCGCAGGAGACCAGTGCCATGCCCAGCAGCTGGCGCTCCGAGATCCCTGCACCGCCATATCTGGCGCCCAAC
>NW_008342174.1:0-270 GCF_000622305.1 Nannospalax galili | reverse complement strand
TGCCTTTATTCCCCAGATATTAGTGAGCACCTACTATATACCAGGAACCGTGCTGGGTCCTGGAGATGAAATATGAGTTAAATGCCGCCTTTCCCATTGTAGCGTCTATGACCCAGTGACAGAACACATGAGAAGCCAGTGTGCAAAATACTCAGATTAGAAGAATTAGAAGATATTTCCACTTGAAAAAAATTTTTAAAGAAAACCGAAAAAAAAAACAAGGTCAAGTTCATAAAGTGGAAAATATCATGTCCAGCTGATACTCAGCCA
>NW_008342173.1:0-1283 GCF_000622305.1 Nannospalax galili | reverse complement strand
ACCGTCAATACGCTTGCAGATCCCTGCAGCCTGTGAGCATGCTAGCCAAATTGATCTCTAGTCCTTTGTGCACAGGGCACTCACACTTAGGAAGCATATTTCTTTCTACAGCCCCTTTCAAACTGATCCTTACCTATCTCCAAGACTTCTGCAACAGCTCCGTAACTGACCTCCCTGCCTCCATTCCCTGTGTCAACCCCAAAAAGTCAATAGGAAAGATCTTGGGAAAGTGGATCTTTTCTGCTCAAACGTCAAAAGCTTCAACTTCTTATCAAAACTTAAAAGCTTAAATGTCATTAAGTGAGAACTCAGGCTATGTACACAGGATTCTTCATAACCCCAGCCTTGCCCACTTCTCCTGCATCTTCCACTTTGCTTCCCGAATTTCCCTGGGTTTCTCAAAAAATGACCCACTTGCCCCCAAGCTGTAGGCTATTTTACACCTTTGGGCTTCGGTTTTCCCGCCTCCTGTGCGGGTCGCTTCTACTCTGGCCCCTAGTCTAACTCCTATTCAACTTCCGCCTCTCCATAACTTTGTTCGCCCCACTCAAGCTGTCATCACAAGCCGTCCCTACCACTGCAGTCAGGAGGTTACTCCCACTTTTCTGGGGCTAGTCTGGGAACGCTTCCTATAGGCCATTCCCGCAGTGAATGCTTGTAAAAACGAATGGCGTGAGGGTGTGAAGACCGTAATATTCCGGCCATCCTCGGGGCTGCACTGCACCGAAAGGAAGCCGATGGTTCTTAAGTCTCAGGCTCCTTCCCTGGGGCCCAGTAAACCCTCTACAGCCCCGGCCACCATCCCCGCATCCGATCCCCCTCCACAAGCTCCGCCTAGCGCCCGAGCCTGCTCACCCACGTACAGCACACGCTTGGTGGTAGCCATCTTGCTCCCGAGCTTCTGCCGGAAGCCGGGGGCGCCCCGCCCCCTGACCGCTGCTTGGTCTCGCTGCCCCGCCCCTTCGCCGTCCCTCCCCCTCGCTGCCTCCTCGCCCACCTCGTCCTTGGCTCTAGGCCCAAGCCCGCCTCGCCGCCGGGGTTCCAGCAGCGTCAGGTTCCCCGGAGGTTCTCGCCCCACTGGGTGCACAGTCCAGAGTGATCTCACGTGGTCCTGTCGCTTCCAGGGCTAGCGGTCTTGGAGGACAGAAACCTTGGCCTCATCAATCAGGGTATTATTGGCAGATGACCCACTACAAATACGTCCCGAGGACTTTCCCTGCCGTCTGTTCTGGGGCAATTCAGGAGCTAAGAGTGGTTTTTACATTTTGAAGCAGTTGGGAGAA
>NW_008342172.1:0-522 GCF_000622305.1 Nannospalax galili | reverse complement strand
ATACATAACACTAAAATGCATTCTCACTCATCAAAAAGAAATACATCTACTATGATGAATTTTCCTTGTCCATGAATTATTCATGGAACAATTGGCACTAATGTAGCATTGCTAATGCATTGAACAAAAATACATCCCTTCAACTCTGAGTCAACAATTGCTATAAATTTTCATAATATCCTTTATAAATCAGAAAATATGAATTTTGGGGGTCTTTTTTGAGACAGGATCTCCCCGTTGCCCCAGGTGACCTCAAACTCACAAGGTACACCAGCCTGGCATTGAACTCACAGAGATCTGCCTGCCTCTGCCTCCGAATACTGGGATTATAGGCATGAGTCACCATACTTAGTGAAAATATGAATTTAGTTGAAGGTCAAACTACCCTATGGTACCAATTTTGGGAACACAAATGTTTCTAAATAAAACAGTTATGTCTATCAAAATACCATATGCTATTTGATGAAAATGTAGATATAACTGACACAAATTTTTAAAACTTTTCCTATAATATTCTAGCAT
>NW_008342171.1:0-346 GCF_000622305.1 Nannospalax galili | reverse complement strand
GATACATACTCACTTATTAGGATTTGGTGCTAGGATCCACCTATGAGGGAGAACATATGTTGTTGTTGTTTTTTTTTTTTTTCCTGTGTCTGTCTTGCTTCACTTAGTATAAAAATTTCTTGTTCCATCCATTTACCGTAAATTTCATGATTTCATCTTTCTTTACCGCTGAGTAAAACTCCATGGTAAAAATGAACCACATTTTCATTATCCACTCATCAACTGAGGGACACTTCAGTTGCTTCCATCTCTTAGCTACTGTGAAAAGAGCCACAACAAACATGGATTTACGAGTGAAAGAAAGTAACCCAATTAAAAGATGGGCTAAGGAACTGAACAGAGAGTT
>NW_008342170.1:0-632 GCF_000622305.1 Nannospalax galili | reverse complement strand
AGATAAATGATTTATAGAAAGATGATAGGTAGGTAGGTAGATAGATACATAGATACATAGATATATAGATACATAGATACATGGATAGATAAATAATGTATAGATAGGTGATAGATAGATAGATGCCAGATACATAGATACATAAACATTAGATGAATAGATAAATGGATAGATAGATGACAGATAGATAGATAGATGGATAGATAGATAGATACTACAGAGATAGACAGATACATAGATAGATTAATGATGTGTAGATAGATAGATTGATTGATACATAGATACATACCTAGATAGATGGATAGATAAATGATTTATAGAAAGATGATAGGTAGGTAGGTAGATAGATAGAAACATAGATAGATACATAGATACATCGATACATAGATGCAAAAACATTAGATGATAGATAGATGGATAGATAGATAATAGATGATTGATAGATAGATAGATGATTGATAGATAGATGGATAGATAGATAGATAGATGGATAGATAGATAATAGATAGATGATTGATAGATAGATAGATAATTGATTGATAGATAGATAGATGGATAGATAGATAGATAGATAGATACTGCATAGATAGACAGATACATAGATAGATAAATGATGTGTAGATAGATAGATA
>NW_008342169.1:0-416 GCF_000622305.1 Nannospalax galili | reverse complement strand
ACTGACCAGCTGCAGGAAATGAACGCCAAAGGAGACGATGGTATGTTTGTCTGGGGGATTCAACCTCAAGGCAACAACCTGGATGTGGAGAACCAGATCACTTTTTCTGTCAGTCTTGGTCATGCGTCTCAATGGGTGACATTGACTGGAAAGCCCCTGTTGAGGACGACCTTATTACCATTACTAGGGCACCTGGGAGCCATTCCCAGAGATGGTCACCAGTTGAGGCCACATTCCAGGGACCGTGTTCCGACAAATGCAACCCAGTTATCTTGAGGTTTACCTCACGAGGCAAGCATCCCAATGCCCTGCCTCTGTGGTATCAGGGACATATGTAGGGAATGAAACTCCATACGGGCCCAAGTTTTCCTGGCATCCTCTTTACACTACACCTTTTGGTTACTCAGGTGCAGGTA
>NW_008342168.1:1426-2745 GCF_000622305.1 Nannospalax galili | reverse complement strand
CAAAATCAGCTGCAGCAGCTAACGGATTCCACACAACTGCTGCCACCACCAACATCATCTGCTTCTGGAATCAGCAAACTAGAAGAGTAACTTATTCTTTACCATGTCATGTATCTCTCCTTTCTCAAAGACCCCTGGTCTTCAACTGAAGAACTTAGAAACAACAAAATTATTTCTCACAGTTCTGGAGGCTGGAAGCCCAACATCAAGACGTGGTTGGATTCCGTGTCTCGTGAGGACTGCTTGCTGGTTCCTAGAGGACATGTTCCTGCATGTGTCCTTATATGGAAGAAGGGGTAACAGGGTCGCCTTTGATGCCACTTCCCAAGGGTGCTGCTTCTACCCATTATGTCTTCACTCTTAGACCTCGTGCTCAACTTCTAAAACTACCCCTCAGGGGTAGGATCTCAAAATATGAGTTGTAAGCAAACACATATTGAAAATATAATGTCTCAGATGAGAATCATTTCACAAAATTTCTAGACTGCGTCTCTGGTCACAGGGCTCCCTCTTCCTTCCCCACCCACCTCTACAAGCCTCACTCTACCTCCAAGAGTTCTTCATCTGGAAGGTTAGAAGAGAACCCACGTCTACAAGGCCCTGAGCTGCTTCAGGCCAAAAGGACCTATTGTTGCACAATGTGGATGGTGCACGGTGTGTCCTCCATGATGGGATCAGAGAAGTACAAGTATGAGTTCATAGTTGTAGGTCACGGTGCCCTCTAATCATAGCAGAGCCAACTGGGGGCACCACTTCTGATACGGGTTCAGTACCACTAGTCACACAGTGACCACAGGGATTGTCTGGAGTTTGGGCTTTTTGTTGTTTTGCTTTGGTTTTAGTGCTAACAGCACTTAGAGCCTTGAACATACTAGGCAAGTTCACTCATCTATAGCCCCAACTTTTATTTTTGAAACAGGGTCTGACTTAGTTACTCAGGCTGGCTCTGAACCTGCAATCCTCCTGCCTGAGCTGTCCAAGTACCTGTGATTACATGCCTGCACCAGCAGGCATGGGTTGTAATATCCATTTTCGTTCATCTCTTAGATCCTCAGCCTTCACCTGTCCCCTTCACCGTTAGCTACAAATGCTGCATTAACCCCCAAAGTTCACATCCTCCACTCTGCTCTTCCCCAGTGCCCTGGCTTGTGCCTGGCCCTCAGTGGGGAGGTATTAATTAATTTATATTTTATGTTTATCAGTGTTTTTTTGTGCATGTGTATAAGTATACTGGTGTCATAAAATGCCCAAGGAGGCCAGAAGAAGGCATCAGAGCCCCTGGAAATGGAGTTACAGATGGTTGTTAGCCACCATGTGGG
>NW_008342168.1:0-723 GCF_000622305.1 Nannospalax galili | reverse complement strand
TCTTATTTTCCAGGCATGTCAAGGCTTAAGAAAACAGCAATCCTGAAACAGCCTTGGCTGTTTGACTAGCGAAGAGACTTGTCTTTCTTCACGTTTACCTCCTGTTGAAGTGGAACTATAAAATATCACCCTCCCTGTTCTTAGAAGCTCTGCACACCATTTTCAGGACCCAGGCAGAGAACTCCAGAACCTTCCTTAAGATCATGAGGGCGAGATGAAGCCCGAGACTTCGCAGACCTATATAAGAAGAGAGGGGTACCATCAGTAGAACTGACCACAATCATCCAGGAGTTCCACCTGGACCAGTGTCCAATCAGCATTCCAGCCCCCCTTTCCTGAGGGTGCTTAATTCTGTCCTTTCTATACAATTGAGAAAGATGTGCGTGTGCCTCCTGTGGCCTCAGTCAAAATAGGAAGTTATTTAAATAATAATAATCACAAATGAAAATGGAACATCTGTATCATCCAACAATCCCACTTGGGTATGTAGCCAAAAGAAGTACAAGCAGGATCCCAAAGAGACATGCTCACCCACGCTCACTGAAGCACAAAGCCCAACAGTCAAGAAAGACACAAGAACAAGCTCAGTGTTCAGTGTTCAGATAAGCAAGGGGTAGGCAGTATATATCCGCACAGTGGAGTAGTGCTCAGCCTTTAGGGAGAAGGAAACCCCACCATGTGCAACAGCCCGCAGTCATGCCATTATCAGCAAGACTATGTCGT
>NW_008342167.1:0-283 GCF_000622305.1 Nannospalax galili | reverse complement strand
TTAAATTTTTTAATTGAATATCATTTAAGTCAGCTGGACAAAAACAGTGAGTTGTTTCTAAATTGCTTAACAAACATCATTATGAATGTGCTTAAGAACAGAGATTTGAATGTTTGGGCAAGAAGTAAGCTCTCTTCACTTTTACAGGCTTTGTAATCAAGGATGTGTGTGTGTGTGTGTGTGTGTGTGTGTGTGTGTGTGTGTGTGTGTGTTGCTGCTGCTGCTGTTGTTACTTATTTTGCAAAACTGGTTACACTTGATCTTACTGGACTGTTGATTTCTA
>NW_008342166.1:0-497 GCF_000622305.1 Nannospalax galili | reverse complement strand
ATGTCTTCCTCAATTTATTTCTTTAAAGAGTTAAAATTTTCCTTGTAGAGCCCTTTCATGTCTTTGGTCAGGTATATTCCAAGGTATTTTTTTTTTGTGGCTATTGTGAATGGGAGGGTATCCCTGTGCTCTTTCTCTGACTGCTTGTCATTGGTATATGGAAAGGCTATAGACTTGTGAAGGTTAATTTTGTAACCTGCCACTTTACTGTATGGGTTAATAATTTCTAGGAGTTTGCGCGTGGAATTTTTGGTGTCCCTTAGATATATTATCATATCATCTGCAAAAAGGGATAACTTGAGCTCTTCTTTTGCGATTATTACTCCTTTAATTTCCTGAGTTTCAAGTACTATGTTAAAGAGAAGTGGGGATAGTGGGCAGCCTTGTCTGGTTCCTGATTTCAATGGGAATGCATCCAGTTTTTTTTCCATTTAGAATGATTTTGACTGAGGGTTTGTTATATATGGCTTTAATTATGTTGAGGTATGTTCCCTCCA
>NW_008342165.1:0-387 GCF_000622305.1 Nannospalax galili | reverse complement strand
AAAAGAGGAAATTATACACTGAGTGAGGTTACTCAGACCCAGAAAGACAAAGACCTTAATGTTCTCTCTCAAATATAGACACTAGGTTAGGATCTGTATTTTTGCTTGATTTACTAGGAGTACCTATAGAGGCCAGTAAAGTAGAAATGGGACATTGGGATGGAGGATGCCTTAAATGGAGAGGAGATAAGAGAACATAGGTGATATGAAAACAGAGAGGCACAAATGCCAGAGTCGTAGGATTTAATTAGATATAAGGTAGGTGTTGAGGGGGGAGGGAGGTAGTGTTAATCTAAATGAAGGGTGTGTGAAAAAAAATCTCATAAAAAAAAGCGGTTTTTTTCCTCTTTCAGTACTCATTAATCACCTATAGCTAGAGATGTGACC
>NW_008342164.1:0-599 GCF_000622305.1 Nannospalax galili | reverse complement strand
ACTCCCTCCCCTCCAACTCCTCCCATATCTCCCCATCACTTTTTTCTGAAACTTCATGTACTCTTTCTTCTCCTTTGATTGATTTTTCTATCCGGCTTTTGGCTACTCTAACATTCCCCTTCTGAAGAGGTAACCCTAAAATCTTTTAAGGATTAGATAAAAGCTCCCAAACATTTTTTGACGTTTTTGGCCTTTAGAATGGAGTAGGTTGCTAAGAGGCCCAGACTTTTAGCCCAGAAACTGACTACTTTTATTTGCGGTCTTTTTTACCCTAACTGCATAGCCAATTCCTACCTCCTATTCTTATCATGCCATCCTCTGAAGGGGTTACCCAAATTGCCAATAGGGAATGGGGATGCAGACAGCTCTGGCTTCTTCCATGCTGAACAGGGATGCAGGGTGAGAATTGGAGTGCCCCTTCAGTGGCTCTATCTAAAAGACTCCCAAATTGCATAACTCTTGTCTCTTTGGGAAGAAGAAAGTCTTTGAATCGTGAATAGGAGATGTGAAGGAGAAGTAAAGGCAAGTGTATTAGTCAGGGTTCTCCGAAGAAACAGAACCAGTAGAATGAATATATATAAAGATTTATCAGCTTAGCT
>NW_008342163.1:0-265 GCF_000622305.1 Nannospalax galili | reverse complement strand
AGTTTGGGCCCTGCCCCATTCCTTGTCTTGGGGCCCCAGACACCTGGGAAATCAATATTGCTCACTGATCCCTTTCATCCAGACCAACATAGTGCCTTCTCGGGTCCCCAGGAGCTGTGCTTCTGGGCCTGGCCCCGCCCTCACCTCCCTCTGCTTCCCTGGGCCTGCACCACCCACCAGCCTCTTTCTGGGCCGCTGGGACTGACCTTTACTCTTCTCTTCCTGATCCTTTGCATCCAGACCAAACCAGCTCCTCAGTGCAGTC
>NW_008342162.1:0-237 GCF_000622305.1 Nannospalax galili | reverse complement strand
TCTCGAACTTAGAGAGAGAGTGCACAGTGGAAATTGAAACGGAACCCAACCTGGCCAGCCCCAGTAGCAGAGAGCCTCAACAACGTGGAGAAGCAGGGACCCGCCAGCTTCGGAGAGCCAGGGACCCAAACAGCAGACGCGGCCCGCGGGACCCACGCACTCCAGCGACATGTGGGAGACCAGCGCCACGCCCAGCAGCTGGCGCTCCACGAAACCCGCACGCCCATATCTGGCGCC
>NW_008342161.1:282568-283281 GCF_000622305.1 Nannospalax galili | reverse complement strand
TCTCTTGTTGCTTGCCTCATCCCAATCCCCACTCCCCAATCCAGGTACCCCATTGCAGACCCTGCAGACCGGGGCAGAGTGGCGCCCAACATGGCTTGGATACTGGGGACAACGTGAGGGATCCCACGAAGAAAGGGGTGTGCACCCGATTAAACAATAGTTCGGAGACGTCGCGGTAGCCTGCTGTGACTGAGCCGACAGGTAAGTGGTCGAGAAAAATCATGGGGCAAGAACTAAGTCAACATCAAAAGTAGGTGATGCAGTTAAGAGAAGCGTTACAGGCAAGAGGAGTAAAGGTTACAACTAAAGATTTATTTCATTTCTTTGATTTCATACAGGACATTTGTCCTTGGTTTCCCCAAGACGGGGTCATAGATATAAAAAAAAAAAAAGTGGGAGGTGTAGTACAAGATTTTTATACAGTGTTTGGACCAGGAAAGGTCCCGGTTACTGCTTTTTCTTATTGGAATTTAATTAGAGAGTTAATAGATAAGAGAGATGAACATGAGCCAGTAGTGGCAGTTGCCCAAGCTAAAGAGATTTTTTAGAAGTAGTTCATTTTTAGAAGTAATTCTTAGTCAGAGTTGAGGGAAATTCCAGATACTCCCAAGGATGCGCCTGACTTAATTGCTTTTGATAGTGAAAATAAGCGTTTTTCTGTAAATTTAAAAAATAAAATAAAAAAGAGATCCTCTGAGTCAGTTATAGAGGAT
>NW_008342161.1:270674-281733 GCF_000622305.1 Nannospalax galili | reverse complement strand
TGGAAATGGATGGGATTTTGATATGTTAATAGGTGGAGGCCAGTATGAATCCAATGAATGACAGATTCACTATAATGCAGGTCTTTTTACACAAATTCGAGTTGCTGCCATGAAAGCATGGAAAAAACTTCCAGTCAAAGGGAACCTGGGAGCTTCTCTCATTTCAGTTAAGCAGGGATCTGATGAGCCTTTTGCAGACTTTGTCCATCGATTAATGACCACAGCAGGGAAAATATTTAGAAATGTTGATGCAGGGCTAGCCTATGTAAAACAGTTGGCTTATAAAAATGCTAATCCTGCCTGCCAGGCAGCCATTAGGCCTTCTAGGAAAAAGACCGATTTGAAGAGAGTTTGTGTCTAGACTTACACAGGCTGTAGAAAGGCTTGTCAGTGACAGCAATGCAAGATCTGTCTTAATTAAACATTTAGCTTATGAAAATGCTAACTCTGCATGTCAGGCTGCACTCAGGTATTCTAGGAAGGAGAGCAGCTTGTCTCACTATATGGCATTGTGTTCTGATATTGGGTCTTCCTATATACAGGGAATAGTCATAGCTGCTGCAGTGCAAAACAGACCCATGAAAGACATGGTCTCGCAACAGCAAAGTAAGAAAAGATGTTATGGTTGTGGACAACTAGGACATGGAAACAGATGCTGCCCTCATGGCAACCCTGTCTTCAGTCAGGAGAGGGGTCCTAAAGTCTGCCCTAGACGTAAAAAAGACAGACACTGGGCAAATGAGTGTAGATAAAAAAGAGATCTCCACAAAAATCTTCTCTTAAAAAGCGAGAGGAGAAGCCAGTCTCAGGCTGTGCCTGAGAGGCTCCATACAATGCTTTTCAACATAATTCTCAGGCCCCAGTGTGGTGGGCATCAACAGTGGTTGCCATTCCTAACTGTAATAATACACATAAAAGGTTTGGCAGCAAAGTTTCTTGGTCCTCTGTCTCCTGAAAGAAAGAGGGTGGCATATTTTCGTGTAAATACTGTAAGTATTTGTATAATGTACACTATGATTTCTGAAAACCTAGGCTGCTTAAATATACTAACAACTAACTCTGGAGGGAAATTATGCCCCTTTCACTTCAGACTTAAGCCTGTTCTTTAAATCTAAAGATGTTTTCTGCCTAATGTCTCTTATTTGCTGTTTCAAACAAATGTAGTATAGGCTAAAAATGTGAGAAGCTGACTCAGGGCAGAAACTGGTCCTTTCTGTTCAGACTCATGCTAGTTCTCACAAACTTCTGTTCTCAAGAATTTTCCAGGTTCAGACTGACCCTCTGACTCTGTGAGAGGAACTGAGAGCAGCTTGCATGTTTTAGTGCCTTGGCATGCAAGGTTTTCTTTGGTTAAAAAGGCTTCCACCCCAAGGGTCAGTCTCCTTGGGTTCCTGAAAGGGGGACCTAATCTAAACTGATCATATGATAAACCTGTGGAAACAGGCGTACTGTAATTAACCTAAGGAAACAGAGAGCTGCTCAGGACGCTGACCAGGGCTGTCCACAGTAATGCTTTGGACGTAAATCAGGCGTGCCCACGCAATGTCGACACTGTGCCTTTTGCATATCTGCATTGGGTCTCATTCCCAACATGTTTTTTTCAATTCAGTTTAATGGTACCATTTAACAAATTTCTCTCAGTCTGAGCCTGGCATGGCTCTGTGTAGATAATGTGTAAAAAATGGCAGTTTTAAAACTTGTCTTTCTGTGGTCTTTCCCGATATAACAGTACTTTGTGGCAGAAATATCTTGTGAGGAGTACTCTAAACTGGTGGCTTGTGGCAGGAGCCGCTTGTGATGAGTCTTAGAGAAGCAGGTAGTTTGTGATAGGAGCTACAACTCTATTTCGCTCTTTTCCCGGTTCCATGAGTTTACAATAGATGTCAAAAATAAAACAATAACACACTTAACTTACAAAATTAGGTTACTGATATCAGTTATAAATTATTTTTGCCTTGTTTGTCTCACTTTAAATGGTATGTTTGTGTCTCCATGGTTAAAACTTAGGTGTATGTCCTCCCTCTCTTGTCGTTTTGTTTCTTGTATGTTACCTTGGACACCTGCTTGGTACATACGTACCTCTTTTGCTCCACAGGGTCAAGGCACTATAAATTATGCTCCTGGCAGTCTCCAGTCACTGCTACCAAACTAACTGTCCTTGTGCCCTCTTTGTTTTTACCTTTAGGTAACTCTACAGCTGATAAATTGTTCTTGCCCTCTTTGTTTTCACCTTTAGGTCACTCTACAGCTGATAAATTGTGACATCCTCCCTTATCCTCATTTGGGGGAGAGGGCATGTTTGTGTTTTTTCCACAGAATGCTGACAATGCATGTTGGGTACCTAAATGCCTCGTCCACTTTGCGACATCTCCAGACTCTATGCCACCTGTGTCATCACTACACCATCCATCATCGCATCTTGTGTTCCCAATTTTTTTGGACTGGTTTTTGGACTCTGTTTGCATTTCCTATGGACTGTTTCCACCACCTGGCACCCACCATTCTCCTCTCTAGACTTTGCCTGTGATGCTGTGATTCTCTCCATGATTCATTAATTGTTCCACATGCTTTCTGCACCATTGTTTTAATCATTTATGTAATGCCTTTTCATGCTGTACACTGTTTGTCCCCTTAGGGTCCTTCTGTTTGCTTGGAGGGGGGACTTAGGCTCTGCCTAACCTCAACACAAAACACAGGTTGAGGTAAAGGTAACTGCCAATATCACTAAATTCAAAATTCAAATTACACACAGTTTGACCACGATTCTGTTCCAGACTCTGGTCCGCAGTCAATTGATGGGAGCTTTCCAGAGGCCAGTTAGGCAGTGATGGGTAAGATCCTCTCAGAGGGAAGCGGGATGCTGGCTGCCCCCAATGGCTTTCACTCTGGCAGAGGACAACCTAAAACAGGCACGGTCTTTCCATCCCAGTCTTGGCATGTACTTCATCTTTTAAAAAAATATAAAAAGAAAGGGGCACCTGTTGGGAGCCGTCTCAATATATTGGGAAACTGAGTCTTAGACAATTCTTCACAACTGCTGACAGACCTGAGTTGGTGACTTTCCATTCTGTCCACCCTCCCCCCGCGGGCATGGGAAAGAGCCCACAACCTTGGCTCATAGCCAGGGCTGGTAGCCCGCGGCCTTGCTCTAGTTATTGTAAATAGCCCTGTTTTCTGTTGATCAGTAGACTCTCACAGGCAGAGGATGGAGCCCACGGCCTTCGCCTGCGGTCTTGTTTTCTCTTCCAGTAACTGCTTTGCTCTCAGTGGATTCCTCCCTTGGAGTGTACCTGGGTCTTTGGCTGTTGGCTGTTATGATTCAGCCCAGTCTGCATTTCTTATTTAACTGTATACTTGTGCTTCAATAAACGAGACTTGATCAGAGCACTGTCTTGTCTCCATACTTCTCTTGTTGCTTGCCTCATCCCAATCCCCACTCCCCAATCCAGGTACCCCGTTGCAGACCCCACAGACCGGGGCAGCAAAATATTAGAAATCTGTAGCTGCCATATAATGAAAATGACACTGAAATTCTATGATTTCATTTAGACTGGTTACCATCAGAAAAGTTATAAAAATGATGTTAAATATGTCGGGTGAAAGAAATTGTTATACACTGTAAGTGAAAATGTACATTAGTACAGTCACTTTTGAAATCAATTTTGAAGATGAAAAAATCTGAAAAATATAACCACTATTTCATTTTGCTGTACAATTCCTGGGAACATCTCATATTGAACTCTGTGGGGAATCATAGCAGCGAGAACTTGAGACAGCTGGTCATATACACATTCAAATGCAGAGAGAATGAATTGAATGCACTCATGATTCTTCTGCATGCCTATCTTCACTCTGAAAATGTTCATTATAGCCAATGTATGGATTCATCCTAGGTACTCATCTATGAATAGACAGATGAAGAAAATGTGACATATGTACACAAGGGAATATTATACAGCCATCAAAAACTAAGTTATTTTCAAAAATCAATGAAGATGGAGGAGATCATATCAGGAGATAAAGAAGACATACTCATGTGTGTCACATGATTCCTCTCATGTATAATCTAGCAAAAATAGCATGGAAGTGGTAGAGTGAGTGACTAAATCTAAGGCACTGGAGGGTATGGGAAGGTAAGAAAATATACAGGGGGTGGAATATGAATTAAATACTTTGTATTTATGCATAAAATGTCACAATCAAACTTTTTGCATAAAATTAATATATGTTAATAGTGAAATGAAGATTACAATCCCTCACAATTTATTCTGCACATAATTTACAGTATAATCATGAGATGGACTTCATTAAAACATGGTCAATGGAAAAAGCTTTGATTGGTACACAAGCATATAAAAGAAAAGTGTATCACTACTGTAGAAATGTCGTGAATACATAGCTGCTTTTCCTGCATGGAACAAAAACTTTAAAACACTTAAAGATTATAGGAGTATATTCATAGTCATAGAAGAAAGGTGAACACCATTTTGCCTCTGGTAAGACAACAAGAAAAAAAAATATTCCTCAAGGAAATTCCCCAAACCAGTTTCATTGCAAATGAATAAAAATCTTCTAAAACTTGTGAGGAGAGCCACTGAGATTGCCTCATCCCTCAGATTCTCACACGCAGGACTTGACTAAACAGGATGTCAACCAGGAAAAGAGGAATTTCCCTTTCCCCACAATCAGACTTGTAGAATTAAGCAACAAGAAATAGTTTGTTCTTCTTCATCCTGTCCATTCATACCAATATTTCAAAATCTACCATAGACATTATAAAATTACTTTCCTTATGAATTTTTCTTTAACTGCAGTGGCCTCTTTTACATTAGTGTGTATGTCGTACTATGCATTAAACTCTTTGCTATCATGGATTCTCTTTTCCATTTTAAAAGACAGGGTCTTACTATGTAGCACAGATTTTTTTCTGCTTGGGACACATTAGGCATCTGGTACTGGTCTTCAACACCTAATTCTCTTCTTTACCCTCTTTAGTACCACTGTGATTACAGATGCTTGCTGCCATGACAGGCTTTTTTTGTCTAAGTCTTTCAGATGTGTGTGTGTGTGTGTGTGTGTGTGTGTGTGTGTGTGTTTGCATGTGTGTGTGTTGTATGTCTAATGATGCTAGGCACACAACCAAGACATCACACAGGCATGATAGGTAACAATACCACCACTGAACTGTGTCTAGCCTATACTCTGTTTCTTAAAACATTAAAACAAGAACATGTCCAAGGTCAGATAAACCCATGTCATGTTTCGATCACTTTGTTTTCCATATTTTTTTTAAATAGAGTCCTGTTATAATGTCCAGAGTAGCTTTGAACTCCTGGGCTTCAAAGATCTTTCTAAGTAAGTCTCCCAAGTAGCTGAAGACTATAAGTAAACATTATATAGGAAGGAATAGATTATAGAGATGAGATCTCAAAGTAAATTTTAAGGATATCCTTCAATGCACATAAATACCAGTTACTTGGAGGGTGGCTATTGTATGTTACTCAGTACCACATATTATATTCAAGACATGTAAATGGTAAGGTTTGATAAATGCTTTAATAACAAAATATTTCTCTAAACTCACATCAAAAAAGACTACCATTACCTTATTGCTTACTAAACAGAACACTGAATATTCCACTACTTTAATTTTGGTAAACACTTTTATATCCATTTAATCCTCCCAATTTTGATTAAAAGTGCCACATCATTTGAAAAGCACACTACTGCATGCAGATGTGTACTATGGCATTTTCATGTCTTCAAGCTTACTTGTCCTTCCCTTTGTAATTATCAGAGCAAACATTTCATATGGATTTAGTAAATCCTCAATGATAGACAGGCACAATCAAATACAAATACATGATTGAATATGGGATGATGACAGAAATATGTGCTTGAAGAATATAATTATGGGTGCTCAAATAAGCTATCAAGACTGCGTGCTGATGAAAATTCTAAGAAAATTAGAATATATATATATACCTATATATAATATATATGCCTATATATAATATATATGAGATTATATCTCAAATATGCCATTGATTTTTTTTCCTTTTATTAATTAAATATGATAAGCTATCACCATATAAGCATCAAATATTCTGAGATTTGGATAAGTGTTAGATTTAACACGACTTCTGTAGATAAGACAAATAGAAATATGATGATTTATAAAGAAAGATTTATTTTGAATAAAAGAGAATCATTGACCACACAAATTAGTATGCTGACTACTAGATCTTTCTGTTCAAAATTAAATGGGTGTGGAACAGCCATATACAATCTAAAAACTCTTTATGAGAACTCTCAAGATTAGTTTCATTATCAAGGTACAAAAGACAAGCTCAAAGTACATAACAGCCAAATTGAAAAGGGCAAGAAATTCCATTTTATTTCAAACACAAAAATAAATTATTCAAAATTGCCATGCATTACCATAGTAGGGTGAAAAAGCCCAACTTACCTGTTCCTTAGAAGGCAGGGGAAAAGTGTGAAACACATAACCAGCACTGGAAGTTTTCATGGGGATTTTTTTATTGTTTTATTTCTTTCTCTGTGTGTGTGTGTGTGTGTGTGTGTGTGTGTGTGTGTGTTTCATACAGAACATCTCAAACAAATCTTAATGATCTTTTTATCCCCATCATCCCCACTAGCAAGCTCTCATAGCCTCCCCCAACACTGGAGCCCCTATAATCTGTCATTCCTCTTATTGCCCACTGTGTTGTTAGTAACCCCAGTCATTCCCCAGTACAAGTCCATCTGCTGAGTCTTAGCCTATCTAGTGTCCCTTGTTTTAGGAAGATCAGCTCTTTTTCACCTAGCAACAATCAGTTGCCAACATTCCTTTAGATAAGATTGAGGTCTGCTGTTCATTTTCCCAGTTCTATGCTGGATTACAGTCTGCCTGAGTTTGCATGGGACTTGTATGTATTGACACCTATGCCATAGACTCATATGAGTAGGCTCCCAGGAGCTTGTAGGACTCTGTTTTCATATGGTTATGCAGATCCTCCCTGGCTCTTACAGTCTTTCTGCTCCCCCTTCCATGATGGTCCCTGAGCCTTGGATGAGTGAAGTTTAATAAAGGGGTCCATGGACCATAATTTAGCAGAGTCTTGATCTCTACACTTTGGCCATTTGTGATCCTTTGTGTTCCTGGCCCTCCACTGCATGAGGGACCTTCATTACTGAAGTTAGTTAGACTAGTTCCAGGGGACTATGAGCATCTCTCAAACTGTCCTGTAATGGTGGTGGGCCACTTGTCCCCTTGATCAAGGAGGCTGAGGAGACCCCACCAGGTGGTCTTGAACCAGTGTCCAGTCTACAGACAGGAGGGTCAACACAGAGGAATCACTTCCTCCATGCTTCCAAGCAAAGCCAACCATGGTTGAGCAGGACCTATGTCTTATCTTCACATAAGCGGAACTGATAAAAGAATGGAACCAAGGGCTTCTCCCAAGCCCATGTGACCCCTGAGGAACAGGTCCTCAAACAACCTTAAGAGTCAAAATAAATGGGTTTATCAGGGCCAACTGTATGGCCTTAAACATCCAAAAGGAAAGTATAACCAAAGATTAAAGGGGTCAATATAATTTATATGCATAGCTAAAGGCTACATGATTAGCAACAATGCAAGATAGGATATACCTTCCTTTGAGTTGTTGGCCAGGGTGAACAAAGGGACTCCCAAATAGTGACCCAGCATAGAACTGGGAAAATGAATAGCAGACCCTAATCTTATTTAAAGGAGTATTGACAACTGATTGCTGCTAGAAGAGGAACAGCTGACCCTCCTAAAACAAAGACTTCTAGATAGGCTGACTAGATTCAACAGAAGGGCAAGTAGTGGGGATTGGCTGGGGTGCCTACAACACAGCAGAGAGTAGCAGGGATATGAGACTATAAGGGCTCTAGTGGGGGGAGGGAGGCTATAGGAGGGTGCCAACTGGGAAGTGGGTGTACAGTTGAATAAGATGGTTTGGGATGTTCTGTATGATACACACACACACACACACACACACACACACACACAAAATCAACAATTTTTTTAAATGCATTATATTTGAGGAGGAAGCATGGAAATTTACATCATGCTAATTAATAGAGGTGATAAACATTACCATTGAAATCCACCTGATGACTTCATAGACATACACAGGCGCCAAGGTTCCAAGTGCAACCGAGTATGGCTAGTAATAATCAGATGCATACAGTTTAGAGATGCATTCACCGACATCTCAGTGTTAGTAGCAAAAACAGTGAGTCTTTCTGCAAGGAACAATATATTCTAAAATGAAATGGAGATCTTTTTTAAGGGTTGAAAAACTCATTCAATTTAATGTCTTACAGGGCTTATACTGAGTTCAATATTATATAACTGTGTTGACTCAGTTGTGAACCTAGAAACACGCACCCACTTATGAAAGAGATGTACTCTTGCTCTGGAGTATGTTACTGAATATGTTAAATCTATAGTGAAATGCTTCTGCTAATCATGTAGTTATTAATAATTGAAAAATTAATGATTAAAAAATAATAATGATTAGTAGATATGAAAAACATTACCATTGAAATCTACTTGATTACTTTTTGTCCATGCTCAGATGCCAAGGAGCTCTGAAAGTAACTGAGTGTTACTAGTGATAATCAGATATATAGATATTAGAAATGCATGTGCAAACATTTTAATGTCAATTGCATTGAAGATGAATTTTTTTGTATGAAACCATGTGTTTTAATGGGGAGATGGAGATCTTTTATAAAGGCTAAAACCTCATTTAATTTTATGTCTCATAGGGTTTATACTGAGTGCAATATTGTATAACTGTAACAATTCAACTGTAAACCTAAAAATTTACAGCCAATTTTGAAAAAGATGCATCTTAGCTCAGAAAATTGTTATTGAATATGTCAATGCTCTTGTGGTGAAATGCTTCTTTTAAGTGTGTGGTTATTGAATGAATGATTAACTGGAGAAAACAAGTTCTTATGAAGATAAAGGGAAAGAAGGAGCTCAAGAGAGGGGAGGACCATAGGAGAAGGAGAAGGGTATTATCAAGGGAGAAATGGGGAAAATGGGGACACTTTAAATGGGGAAACCATGGCAGAAGTTTTAGACAGTGAGAGAGATCAATAATGTCTAGCTAGTTTTAAAAACCCAGAGGGAACCATAATAGTCCAACAACCTACTGACAAATTATACATACGTTTTCTCTACATGAGTTCATGTGTATAGCTAAAGGCTACATAATAAGAAACAGTGCCAGACAGGAGATACCCTCCCTTGATTTGTTAGCCAGGGTGGTCCAAGAGACTCCTAAAATTACTCAGGCTATTGCCACAGTCCTTGATGGCCTCCGATAACTTGAAGGTAAGACCCTACTGCTGAAGACAGAACATACATCAGACAAAGGATTTGGAGAAACAGGTGCAACTGACCTGGAAACCACTTCCCCTGAAGATAAGCTATCATAGATTTCAAGAACGCTATGGGAGTACTGAGGAAAAATATCGATGGATGATCCAGCACCAGCTTCAAGACCAAATAATCTCATCAATGGCTAGCACAGCATACATCATTGGTGCAGTAGTGGCATTGCTGTCTTGGGGGCAATCAACAGCTACCTAATCTAACTAAAATGCCACTGAAAGGGAGGAAACCCAAGTGTGGTGCTGTAACATAACCTAATACACATGACAAGAGTGGCCATAGATTTTAGAGAAAACCCCAGAACTCTCACATCACTAGAGTAATGTGATTCCTTACTATGTGCAAAATATGTTTCCTTATATTTACAGACAAATATCTCAGTCACCACTCATCAAAGAAACTCATTTTGCAACAGTCATAGACTTATACCAAGTACTACAACTGGTCACACATGGATATTGTCTATGAATTGCCCAGGCCTAAGGGACATATCTGCAATGCAACCACTCCACCTAAGGCTCATGGAGCATAGAACCAGAATAAAGAAGAGAACACTAATGAATCAAGGAGAAAGGAGAAAAAAACTGTCCTTTATGTCCATCTTAACAAATTAGTATAGGCCTCAAAGTATGTCTGTTAGACATCCAAGAAGGTTAGTTCCACCAGTCTAGTACCTTTAATTACAGTGTGCAATGTAGATAAATCTTGGGCAGAGTCCAATTGTTCTCAGATAAAGCTTACCTAGCTATATATTTCTTGATCTGATTTGTATACTTTGTCAGTAGGTTGTAGGAGTAATATGGTTCCCTTTGGTTTTCAAAACTATCTAGGCATTATTTATCTCTCACATTGTCTCATCACTCCACCATAGTTGTCCCACTTAATGTTCCCCCATTTCCCCCCTTTCCCTCTTAATAATACCCTTCTCCTACGGTCCTACCTCTCTTGAGCCCCTTCTTTCCCCTTATCCGCTGAGTTCCTTGTATACTCTTCCCTCCCCCCTCCCTTAAACTAACCCAATTTTTGTCTCTATCTCCCTTATTAAGGCCTGTTTCATACTGTTCTTCCCTTTCAGGTTCCTTCTTTTCCTTTACCTCCCTGTTTACTTTCCATTATCCTGGTTCCTGTAGTTATGTCTGGATACATACTCACTTACCAAGGTTTCGTTCTAGGATCCACATATGAGGGAGAACATATGTCATTTTTTTTTTCTGAGTCTGTGTTACTTTACTTAGTATAACAGTTTCTAGTTCCATCCATTTACCGCAAATTTCACGATTTCATCTTTCTTTATTGCTGAGTAAAAGTCCATCGTTCAAAAGAACCACATTTTTATTATCCACTCACCAATTGAGGGACACTTAGGTTGCTTCCATTTCTTAACTATTGTGAAAAGGGCAGCAACAAATATGGATGGACAAGTGTCTCTGCAATAAGATGAGGTCTTTGTGTATATGCCAAGGAGTGGTATAACTGGATTAAATGGTAGGTTCATTTGAAGTTTTTTAAGAGTTCTCCACACTGTTTTCTATAGGCGTTGAACAAGTTTGCAACCCCGCCAGCAGTGGATGAATGTTCCCCTTTCCCCACATCCTCTCCAACATTTGGTATCATTTATTCTCT
>NW_008342161.1:268649-270660 GCF_000622305.1 Nannospalax galili | reverse complement strand
TTTTAAGATGTTTCATAGCCATCTTTACTTCTTCTTTTGAGAACTCTCTGTTCAGCTCCTTAGTCCATATTTTAACTGGATTACTTCATGTCTTGATTCTTTGTTTTCTGAGTTCATTATATATTCTGGATATTAAACCTCTGTCAGATGTGTTGCTGGTAAAGATTTTCTCCAATTCTGTGGGTTTTTTGATCACTTCCCTGGTTGTCTCCTTTGATATACGGAAGCTTTTTAGTTTAATGAGTTCCCATTTGTTAATTCTTGCGCTTGTTTCCTGAACAATTGATGTCCGGTTTAGAAAATATTTTCCTACAACTACATCTTGTAGGTTTTTTCCAATGTTTTCTTCTAACAGTTTCAGAGTTTCAGGCTTTGCATTGAGGTCTTTGATCCATTTGGAATTGACTTTTGTGCAGGGTGAAAGATAGGGGTTTAGTTTCATTCTTCTATGGGTGCAGATCCAGTTTTGCCAGCACCATTTGCTGAACATGCTGTCTTTCCTCCAGTGAATATTCTTGGCCCCTTTGTCAAATATCAAGTGGCTGAAATCGTATTTACTTACATTTGGGTCTTCAAATTTGTTGCATTGATATATGGGTCTATTTTTGTGCCAGGACCATATTTTTTTTATGACTATAGCTCTGTAATACAGCTTAAAATCTGGTATAGTAATCCTCCCGGCATTGCTCTTATGGCTCAGTGTTGTTTTGGCTATCTGAGTTCTTTTGTGCTTCCATATGAATCTTAGGATTTTTTTTCCAATTCAGTGAAAAATGTCATGGGGATTTTGATTGGCTTTGCATTGAATCTATAAATGGCCTTTCGTAGGATGATCATTTTCACAATATTAATTCTTCCAATCCATGAGCATGGAAGGTTCTTCCATCTTAATGTTTTCCTCAATCTCTTTCTTAAGTGATTTAAAATTTCCATTGTAGACGGCTATTGTGAAGTGGAGTGTTTCCATGTACTCTTTCTCTGATTGCTTCTTATTGGCTACTGATTTTTGTAGGTTAATTTTGTAACCTGCCAATTTACTGAACTTGTTACTAATTTCTAGGAGTTTTCTGGTGGAATTTTTGGCGTCTCTTAGATATAATATCATATCATCTGCAAAAAGGGATAATTTGATCTTTTCTGTGGGAGACAGGCTTGAGCCTAGGGTGAAAGTCTTATTGACAGCCATACAGAAGGCCCGAGGCAACAGCCCGACCTCTGGAGCCACAAGGAATGCCTTGTGACATTTGCTCCCATTGGCTGATCATGAGACTGATGCCTAGAGCTCACCACTCCCTAATCACCACCTTTGGAATTCAAAATTGCAACACTTAGATATTGCAACAGTAAAGGTCACGTGGTTTCCAGGAATCCAGGCTCTGTAATCTGAAACCCAGTATGCTAATCAGGCATCCTACCCACTATTCTGTGATAGGACGTTAAGTCTGTTATGCTAACAGGATGCTGTCTGTTATGCTAATAAGGTATCCTACTTGCTGTACTGTGATAGGACTCTAAACCTGTATGCTAATAAGGTATCCTACTTGCAGTGCTGTGATTGGACCACTACCCCTATATAAGCTTGTGCCTTCCTGTAATAAAGCAGACCTTTGTCACTGAACCTGGTCTCCTGTGTCTGAATGTGGCTCTGCTGACACAGTCTCCTCACCAGCTCTCGGGTCCGGGACCGGGCAGAAGCAGCGATGACAGGAGGCAACACAGGGTGAGCAGAAGAGCTGCCTCAGCACCAGGAGAGCCAAAGAGCTGCCTCAGCACTGGGTGAGCAGAAGATTTGCCTCAGCCCAAGGTGAGCAGAGGAGCAGCCTCGACGCCCGTGAGAACGAAGGAGTGGCACCCACAAGAACAGAGGAGTATCCACCACTGGCGGTGACTACACTCTTCCTTTCCAGTTATTACTCTCTTAATTTCCTGCTCCTGTCTTATTGCTCTTGCAAGAGTTTCAAGCACTATGTTAAAGAGAAGTGGGGATAGTGGACAGCCTTGTCTGGTTCCT
>NW_008342161.1:215878-268519 GCF_000622305.1 Nannospalax galili | reverse complement strand
TTGAATTTTGTCAAAGGCCTTCTCTGCATCTATTGAGATGACCATGTGTTTCTTATCTTTGAGCCCATTTATATGATTTATGATGTTTTTGACTTACGTATATTGAATCATCCCTGCGTCTCTAGCATAAAGCCAAATTGATCATGGTGGCTGATTTTTTGACGTGTGTCTGTATGCAGTTTGCAAGGATCTTATTGAGAATTTTTTCATCTATGTTCATTAATGATATAGTCTATAGTTTCCTTTTTGGTTGTATATTTACCTGGTTTAGGTATTAGAGTTATGCTGGCTTCATAGAAGGAATTTGGAAGTTCTCCCTTCCATTTCTATCTTCTTGAATAAATTAAGTAGTATTGGATGTAGATCATCTTTTAATGTCTGATAGAATTCTGCTGTAAATCCATCTGGTCCTGGGATTTTTTTTAGTCAGGAGGTTTTGTATTACTGTTTCAATTTCTTTTTGTGTTATGGGTCTGTTTAAGCTGTTAATTGCTTCTTGGTTTAGTTTTGGCACTTCCCATGCCTTTAGATATCCATCCATTTCTTTTAGGTTTTCAAATTTCATAGCATAAAAGTTTTAAAAGCATTCCCTTATAATGTTCTGTATCTTTCTGGTGTCTGTTGTGATGTTTCCCCTTTCATCTCTGATTTTGTTGATTTGGAGGTTCTCTTTCTTTCTTTTGGTTTACTGGGATAGCAGTCTGCCAATCTTGTTCATCTTTTCAAGGAACCACCTCTTGGAATTGTTGATTCTTTGTATTGTTCCTTATAAGAACTTTTAAGATAATGGTTCCCCTTTTCTCTGACTCAGTGTCTTCTGATCCTGAATACTTTGGAAGCCTCAGGACTTACTGAGATGGAGAGCACCCAGCTTGTAAAACTTCATTCATTTAATTTTGCACCAGGATAATACAGGCTATGATCATTCTGAATTCCAGGCTCACTTTTTTGTTTTGTTTTGGGCATACCACTTTCACCTCAACATTCACTGTATAATAAGCCTTAAGTAGAGAATAATGAACGATAATTAATTGTGAGTGGGCACAATATTATGATATAACTGCATACACTCAATATGGACACATCATCCAGATATTGTGCTCACAGGGGCTCCATAACAGATTACTGATTGGAAGCACTTAGATGTCTTGGAAGTTATTACACAAGTCTTAAATTTTTGCCATTATCAATCCATAGGTAATATCAGTTGTACAAATACCACTGAGACTAAAATTCCAGGCACTTAGATAACCTAGTTGTATGGGATGAACTTGCATCTCTTATTTTACTATTTACTAACTTTTCCAGCTTCCTCTTATTATTATTGGGATACTGTTACATCTATTGTGACTGCATCTGCCACTTTTGATAAGGTTAGACCATGTGATCATTTATAAATGGACCTGAAATCTGTCATTGACTATGATGTTTAACTATCAGCTTTAGATCCTTCACAACTCTATTTTCCTTTGTATAGAAGTTTTGGCATGTCTATTTATCTGTTGTCCCATGATCTGAATGATTAAATAAATAAAGAGCCCTTGCAGATTCATGTTAGATATGTAGTATATGTAAGAATTAAGCATTTGTTGTATAAAATATTGTTTCAGTCAAAATATAATGGATTATATACTGTCTAATTACCTATTATATTAATGAAATGCCTTTGAAGGAGTCAACATCTGCCCTATAAGAATTACTAGGTAGGGGGCTAGAGAGATGGTACAGCAGTTAATAGCACTGACTGCTCTTGCAGAGGACCCAGGTTCGATTCCCAGCACTTACATGGCAGCTATGAACCTTCCTTAAATCCAGTTTCAGGGGAATCCAGAGCCCTCTTTTGACCCCCACAGCTTTGCATGACATGGGTGCACTCACATACATGCAGGCAATACACTCATACACATAAAATAAAAATAATAAATAAAATATTTTTAAAAAAATATTACCAGGTACAAAATTGAAAACAGTGAGAATGTGTTAACCAAATCTTCAATTTTGAGAAATATGCTTACTCTCTGAACTTCATCTTTGAACCCCTAGGAAATGATGGCATTTCTTATTTCAGAAATCAGTATTAACATAGAATAAGCAATTTTGATATCATATTAACACCTTAACATGAAATTTAAGACCAATCAGTAGTGATTTTAATATGGCCTCCAGGCTATGCAATGTACTAAACTTGAAATTAGATCCACATCACTTGGAATGAAATAAAGACAAAAGCTTCTATTATGACAGCATCATTTAAAGTACTTGCTAAAAAGAAAGAATAAATACCAACAAATTATGTAAAAATTTCATATTGGTACAAAGTACATAAAACCCTTGCTTAAAGTAAGGCAATCTTCCAAATAATAATATGTCAAGGGTAATAGAGTTAGATTTCAGGAAGAGGAGAGATAGAAGGGAGGAAAATTAATAACAGTGTGACAATGTATTAGGAAGTTCATGTATATGAATTATAGACAGTGACTAAGATACTGTTTAGTTTACCCTTCCATAGCCTCACATTTTCAGATATAGATCCTGTAATACAGAAAAGATAAATAATTTTGATATGTACATCTACTTATTTTTTAATTTAAAAATATTTTATTAGCAATGATTTCTTTAAAAAACGTTGAAATCTTTGTGTAGATTGGAGAATTTGGAAAGAAAGTGAATGGCAAACTCACGTTATAGTAACAGTGACAATGTCATGTTACTGGTGAAGCTTGGTAGTACAGTTTTTTATTTATTATTTTTATTTTATGTGTATGAGCATATTGTCTGCATACGCCCGTGTCACGCAATACCTGTGGAGGTCAGAAAAGGGCATCGGATCCCTTGGAACTGGACTTACAGATGGTTTTTGCTGCCATGTGGGTGTTGGAAATTGAACCTGGATCCTTTTCAAGAGGACTCACTGCTCTTAACCACTTAGCCAACTGTCCAGCCCCTGGAAGTACAGTTTTGCAGTAAATAATATTCAAAAATTCTAAGAGGCATATAGAATTGCAAATTTGCATTCTAAAATATAATTACATATGTTTAGTTTGATGATTTTATGTTTAGTTTTTAGAGTACTTTCTATTTATTTTATCTTCCCAGAATGTGATTTTGATCACTAGAAGTTCAATTACACATTTTACATTTTTCATAGGACATAGGTTAAAGGCACACTGAGGCTGTAGAAGAGTAATAGAAAAATAATGGAAAACCTATTGGTGCCTGATAATGGAAGATGTAATATCAAGGCCTGGATACTTGGGAACACATGTGGAGAGAAGACCACAGCTTGCCCTCAGCAGACATGAGTAGTTCATTCTAGATAAGCTGTCCTTCCAAGACCAGAATTTACAAACAAGAGAGGCCTCCCCTGTGCCCAGCATAAGAAGCAAAGCCTCTGCCATGCACAATCTGGGACTGCAAAGGAGCGGTCTGTAGGGAATGTAGTCACTCAGAGAAGGCTGAAACTGCTGCCAAACATCAGTAGGACCTCCATTCTTCATTCTGCTTCACCATCAGCCTACCACCAGAGGAAAATGGAACCATGTCTCCTGGTAGGGAACCAAAGCTCCAGGCTCATATGAGGCGATACAGGTCTAGGTTCACAGGAGAGTACCACAGCTCTAGCTCATGGGAGGTGACAAAAACTCAGGTTTACAGTCAGGGACCGCATGCTTAGAATGAAATTTATATTAATAGGCACCTGCATTAGAACAGTATACATAAAGAAACAAATAAATCTTGTAACAAGAAAAAAAAGGAAAGATCACGTAAAACTCTGAGTTTATTACATTGATGTCAGCATAGAAATGTGTTGTTTAATTTACAAAATGAAGTTTTGCGTGGGCATGTTTAATTAAAAGATTAAAAAATAGAAGTTTTGTTTTGTTCAATTTATGTTTATTTTAACTTAGTCAGACAATATATATTACACAAAATAGTGAAAGTGATCTAATTTTAAAATACAACTCGGAACTGTCTGTTACTTAAACAACAGAATCATATTTATGAGGATCTCTGTGAAACTGAGGCCAGCCTGGTCTACACAGCCATTGCCAGGACAGCTGGGGCTTTAGGGAGATTCAGTCTCAAAAAAACCAGAAACAAAACAACAAACAAGAACAAGTGGTAATGCGGTGGCACACTGTTCTTTTCGCTGTCTTTAAGTTGGCACATAGCACTGTATTCATGTTCCATCAAAATAATTATGTTCTTCCAACTTTCCTACCAGCATCTGAGGAATGAAGTACATGTTCAATTCACAATGACTGAGCACAATTATAAGAAGGATCTTGATTTTTCTGATAAAGGCATCCATCTCTGCAGCAAGATATGTCATACATATATAAAGTTCTTTTCTAGACTGCAATGGTGGACTTCAGATTTTCTGCAGAATACAGAATCTTCCACTCACGACTACATCTTCGCTAATTAAATCTGTGACCATAGCCAAGAGGAAATCCAACTTATTGCACTCCAAATGTTTTAGTTTATTTCAATACTCACTAATGTTCGGAGGTCATAGAGTTTAGCAATTATTAGTCTTTCAGTAGTTTTGCAATGAGTTAAAGACATCTAATGGGTTAAAATCTTTCTTTGGAGAACATTAAAATTATCTAGCCTCTTCAGTGAATACTGCCTTTCCATTATCCACCCCTTTTAAACTAGGAAGTATTTGCCCTTCGTTAATCTCTGAGGAATACTTACCTTTCACAATCTTGTCCTTTTCTCTGATGAATGCTACCTTTTGCACTGTAATGAGTAACTTCAGGTTTCGTCATTCCTGGAAAAAGCAACTAAAAATATGAGTCATATCTCCCAATTAGAAATTTTAAGAATTACAATACTTTTAACACCCAGGAACCTACAGAGAACAGCAGAGTTTCACATCAGAAAATCAGACCACCAATATTTTGTAAAACTTGCCACACCTGCCTATTTGACCCACCAAATTCCTATAAAAGCCTTGTGCTTTTGGGGCTGGAGCCATAGCTCAGCAGTTCAGAGCACTGGCTGCCCTTGTATAGGACCTGGGTTGTTTTCCAGTACCCACATGGTTGCTAACAACCGTCTGTAACTCCCAGTTCCAGAGGATCCAAAGCCCTCTTCTGATCACAGATATTTCATGATAGGGGTGCACTTACATACATATAGGCAATATAGTCAAACATAAAATAAAATAATAAATAAAATATTTTAAAATCCTGGTGCCTTCAAACCTAAAGATTACTTTTATCAAATTAAGTCAGTTCTCTACAGAGATGGGAACCCTGAAAGGGTGTGCTTGCTCAGTAGATAGTCCTGCACCAATGCATATATGAGCTTCACTAAGTATACACAGTGGGCTTTAAAAAAAATCACACAAAATTGGTTGAGAAAATTGGTGGTTGAGGATGGAGGAAGAATTGGGGAATGGGGGATGGGGATTGGATTAGATCAAAACATGTATGCACTGTACGAGCTTTTTGAAGTATGAAAATGTCGGTGTTGTCACACTTTCTGCCAACAAAGCTCTTTTCCCACTAATCATTTTTGTCTCTTAAAAGTTTGGCTTCAGCTGGCAATGGTTAAATCAGATATTTTGTGGTTAAATTTTTGTGGCCTCAATTCATCAATAGGATATGGAATACAATACTCAAAACTGTAGGTTGCACCAGTGACTACGGAAAGCATACCAGATAGTCAAGAGACTACAGGCCTGGAAAGAGTATTCTTGCTTTTCTAACAGCAATATGGCACAAAGAAGTTCATAAGTGTTGTGAAAGTACTATAATTCCGAAGAACTCACTAGCTACCTATTTTTCACATTATCCCTTCACTCTAAACACCAAATAATTTTGATAATTATTTTTATCCCTTTTCTTTGATCTCTATTCCTAGGACAACTGATAGTACTTTTAGCATTTGTAAATCTTTAATTTATAACCACATTGCTTTGATATTTATTTTGAAATTCGTTTGTAGGTGCTATGTTACTAAGAAAACAATTCATGTATACATATACGTAAACCAATTTGATAGTAACCTGAAAATAAATAGAATGTCTACAAAGGAAATATTTCTTAGTAAAATTAGATTTAATTCTTTGAGATGATTCTCTTTCACACTGTGCCATATCTATGTGGCCACCAAATAAGAAATTTATTTTAAATAAATTCTCTTCAGCCTCTTCACGTGTTAGCTCGCGCACCTTTAATCCCAGCACTTGGGAGACAGAGACAGATGGATCTCTGTGAGACTGAGGTCAGCCTGGTATGCATAGTGATTTCTGGGCCAGCTTGGGCTACAGAAGAAACCTTGTCTCAAACAATAAAAGAAAGAATAGGATGGAAAAATTATAGTTATAGAATTTATCCATAGGATAAAATTTCAGTATTAAAAAATTTTGAGGTTCCACAGAATGTATAAGGAAACATATTTATGCAAACATATGAAGTAAATTTTTGAGTAATAGAGGCAAAATTGTTTTAGCACATGTACTGTCGGATTAACAATTTTCCTAAAAATTGCCCAATCAGCAAATGTTTACAGGTGATGAAAATAGAGTCTGCAGCCTACTTGTGAATGCTGATAAACCTACACAGAGGAAACACTGGAGCGAATGCAGTGTACCATCCAGAGAAAAATAGTGCAAACAGCCTCATTCAACAAATACAACTTGTTGCAAAAATTTTAAAAAGAAACATATTTTACACATCAAGGTATCGAAATTTCTTTGTTGTATTCTTACAAAAAAAGAAGAAATTCATGATTCTGTATTGTCGTAATAAGTCATATTTTTCCTACAGAGAAAAATGGGAAATGTGGTGTATAGCCTCTATATATTAGCAAACTATGTTTAGATGATTGGACACATATCCAGTTCATTCAGTAATGAACTTGTATATATTGTAAATGTGCTACTTCTTTCTGAGGTTCAATCAAACTCAGTTCCTCAAAGTAAACACAGAAAAATAAATCCAAAAGGGCAGGATTAAAAAGATTAAATTTTTATTTATTGGCATCAAAATCATGTGTCTTTAATTTTATAATTTCAGATATATGTATAGATGATAGGTAGATAGATAGATAGATGATAGATAGGTAGATGATAGATAGAGAGACTCATAAGAATTCAATATTTTTTAATTATAAATTCCTAATAGAATTTTTGTTGATATATTGTGGCAATTTGAATGAAGAATGTCCCTCCATAGGCTCCAAGTGTGCAAGTACATGCCTCAGTTGGTAGTGCTGTTTGTGGAGGTTCAGGAGATGCAGCCTTGCTGGAGGAAGAAAGTCACTGGGGACAGACTATGAGAGTTAATAGCCTGGTTGTACTTTTAGTCTTTCCCTCTGCATCTCATGTTTTCTTGAGATATGAGCTCTTAGTTTTCTGCTTTGGCTGCCTCTTACCATTCTTCTGATGCTATGATGGACTGTGATCCCTCTGCACCTGTAATTCTAATAAACTCCTCCTTCTTTAAGTAGCTTCGGTCATGGTATTTTATCATAGCAACAGAAAATTAACCAATATATGTGTATATCATGAACCAATTATCAAGAATGAATATTAAAATTTAAAAGGGAATTTTGGTTAAAGTGAAAGGATATTTTAATACCATGATTTGATAATCTGAACTCCATGAGGTGGCAAATCATTTTCCTCATAATGCACATGTATCAGGAATATTGCTTAGTAATATCTGTATTCTTCTCATCTATTTTAAGTCAAAGTTTGTATTAACTATCCTCTAACATTTTCAGCTACTTATGGATATTTTATTTTCTGAAAATAGACATAAATAGTTAACAATTTTCTGAAATCATTGCCTAATAATTGACAAAGTATATTGGTGTTTGATCCAAGATAAAGGAGAGAATATGGTGCCAACTTGAAACTGAAAAGCCTATTGAAAGTAATGAATTATATACTATAAGAATGCTTATAAGAATGCTAATGAAAAAAAATTATAAAAAATTGGAAAGGCAATCACTTTGAGGAAATACAATTTGGCAAGGAAAATGTGTTTTTGAACCATATATTTTTATAACACTATATATTACATGTATGTTCCTTGACACACTTATTAAAGTCTTTGAGAGAGCATTTCACCCTTGCAAACAGATATATTATACATTTTGGACAGTGTTTGGTACAATGCTGACTCAATATTTTGATATCCTGAACTACTATGTGAATTCAGCATTATAACTGTTAATTACACCTTAAATTTCTGGCATTAATTCATCCTCATTTATGAATGAAAACAAATGAACCAGACAATTATTTTCATTCTTATACATTCTACATTTTCACTATACACGAAAGGTCAGTAAAAGTATCACATAAAGAACCAAAGAGTAATTATTTTGGCTTTGTGGGCAGATGGTCTTTGCCTTAACTATTTAAATGTGCTATTTAATGTGTTATTATGAATGAATGAAGTTCATAGATAATTCATGAAATAAGGAGCCTGGATAAATTCCAGTAAAATTATATTTACAAAAACGGCCTAGGGGGCTAAGTTGGCCAGTGGCTGATGTTTGTGATTTAGATATTCACAAAGTCTGTAAATACAAATGTCTTCATTTGCAAAGCAATTTTCTGTCATACAAAATTAACCATTTGTACATTTGCAACAGCTATGAAGTAAAACGGTATGATATTTTGTCACTGAACTGTCTTGTAGAATTATGCAACTTTTATGATATTTTGGACACACTGGAGACTTCATCATTGATGCACCTTTGATTATGGTTTGAAGTGAGGAATATTCTATTCCTGAATGACTGAAAAAAACATCAAAAGCACACTTAAGCAATATTGTCAAAGCATGTCCTTTAAGATTAGCTATGATTGTCTAGAGAGATAGATCAGTGCTTCAGAGCACTTGATGTTCTTGCAGGGGACCCAAGATTGGTTCACAACACCCACTTTAGACAATTCACATCCTCCTATAAGACCAGTTGTAGGGGATCTAATATCTTCTTCTGGCCCTTGCTGGCATGTGCACACAAATGTGCAGACACACACACACACACACACACACACACACACACACAGCAAATTAAAGTATTAAGTATGATGAGTAAAGATAATTTAGAACAATTGCATAGTCTTCACAACAAATTTTCTCCTTTTCCATTGATACACAATTTTGGAATTTAGAACAAAAATACCACTAAGATATGCTATATAGAGGGTAAAACATATTAACAAATATTTGAAAGAGTACACAGCTGTCTATTAAAGCTAACACCTTAATACATAATTAGTAGTCACTGAAAATCATGTGATACAGGAAAAACACAGTGGCAGAAAGTATCTATGATGGATATTGTTAACTGTCAAGTTGCCAAAATGTAGACTCACGTGGGAGATGGGCCTCTGAGCATGCCTCTGAAGATCCACTCTGAATGTGAATAGTATCATTTCATGTCTGAGCCCTGCACAGAATGAAAAGCAAAGGAAGCATTGAACAACAAGCGTGCCTTCATTTTTTGCTCTTGGCATCTTTATGGAATGCAACATGACTAGCTGCCTTAACTTCATGCCACTGTAACTTCCTTGGCAATAATGTATTGTAAAATAAAACTATGAACTAAAATAAATGTTTTATTCCCTTAGACTGCTTTTGTCAGAATATTTTATTAGGACAATAGGAAAAGAAACTAAGATGATATCATAATGTATAGTTTAAAAATTTATTAATTTCATGCTATGAACAGACATTCCATTACAAACAAAATTTACCACAAATATTAAGGCAGATTCATCAACATTCAAGTTCATCAACATTCAACTAAAGCAACTAGAAAATGGAAAGGACAGAGAAACTCTTTTGTATCTATTAATATTTAGCAAATCATGTGTTATTATTTTAAGGAAATTAACAAACAAAACAAACATATTGCTACCGATTAAAGTTCAAAAAGTCCATTATATACAGACATGTTTACATACTATTAAATATTAAGAAAAATTCAAACTTTTCACTTCATTTTATTAGGCCAAATGGTATTTCTTGATTACTTAATAAGATTTTACCTTTTAAACATTTAATAATTGGCAAAAAGCATGACTTTAACTTTTTATATTAATATGTACACACCAAGTAGTATGGGTGAAAATAATTCGAAAATGAAATTGTGTTCACAAGTGAAAATTGTGTACCGACTGGCAAATATTTTCCATTAGTTTTTTGTATTCCTCACTGCTAATATAATTTTAATCTGTATATATTTTTCTTATTCTGGAAATTCAGTATAGAAGTGGAATCATTAAATATACAGTTCATGTGAATCTTACATGTAGCTTTGTGCCCTGTTTTCAAAGTTCTTGCGTATTTTATTGTCTTTGTTAACTTTTGCACAATAATGTTGTATTCTCTTTTTAAGTTGAATTTCTATTTAACTGATACATGGAAAAATAAACATTGTGTGTGTCAGCTTGGTAGCATGCAATAGCTCAATGTATGCATACATTGTGTAATATGTACATTAATTGAGTACACGTATCATCCTTATTTCTTTACTATGAAAATTTTCAAAATAATTTATTATCAATTTTTATATTATACTATTATATTTAATTTTTGCTTTCCTGTAATGTTTCTGTGAACAACCATATTAAGTTTTTGTGACCATAAGCTCAGTACTCTGAGACAAACAAAAAAAAGTTATATAATTGAAAAATGATGTGATAATATGCTTAACATTTAGAGGAACTAACCAACAGTCTTCCAGAATAAACATGCCATTTTACTACCCCAACATTAATGACAGAGAATTCTAATTTACATTTATCCACACTAACCCATGCTCTTATCCATCTTCTTTTTGTAAGTTTATATACATATATATATATATAATTGAATTTTTTGTGTATTTCATAAAGAACATCTCAAACAATCTTAATCATCTTTATACCCCCGTTCCCACTGGCATACCCTCCCTAACCCCTCCCCCAACTGGGCCTGAACCTAGAGGATATTCTCCCAGAGGTCTCTCTGAATTGGACCAATGGGCAAAGTCACACACATTCATTCCAAACTGTTTCTCTAGCCTCATAGGGGAAGTACAAAATTCAGTTCTACCCATGTCTCAAAAAACAAAACAAAACAAACAAACAAACAAAAAACCAGCCTTTTCGTCCCTACAGTGTGTTCATCCCAACTTCCACAGTTTCCAGTGGGTGGGTACACTGTTTGCAGCACTTTGATGGTTTCATTTTTAAGCATACCATATTTATTCATTATCTTTTCTAGTGGAATACAAAACTGAGCTGCTTACCAAGGAGTCAACCCAATCATCAGACCCAAGAGCATGCTTTTGCTGGGGTTAATTAAAAGTCACTAGTCCAGATTATGTTCATTGTGAATTAAAGTGCCCAGAAAAATTGCATCATAAAATTGAAAATTTTACAAAGCCTGATCAGTTGATTAGAAATTCAGTGGCTGTGCAGAGTCTGGAATGTTGCAGGTCCAGAGCCTAATTACATTTATCTGTAGTTATCTTTAGCCCCTTATATAGTCACTTCTTGCCCACCTTTGTTTCTGACTTAATATTCGGTCACTAACAAATACAAACTTTTGGAATGTATTAACTGAGCAGACCATCAGCTTCTATGAACCAAAAGACAGAATGCCATTAGATAGCATCTGAGATCTAAAGTAGAGATTTCTCTTTTTCTGTATCTCCCTACTTAATGTTTGCATGAATGTATTTTAAAAGTATCTTGATTCATGGCTTTTGTTAGTTCTATTATTACAAAAACTTCATGAAACTGTACCATGTTGGAACAAAGAATTTGGAGTAACCTGAATTTGTATTCCCGCGCCATGGTCATTCATATTTGGTTATAAAACAAGCTCTTGTCCCTTTTGAGATGAGAGTTATGCTTTTGTGTAGATACCATATTAATAAAAGTGATTCCTACATGTCTCCTTTCTTTGCTTTATACATGAAGAAGGATGTCCATGGAGTGGTCATGGGTGATAAATATTCAGAGGTGATGTGCTGGCGTGTTGGGGAATGAGCATGTCAGCATAACATCATCTTGGGTCTCTGGAGCAGGTGGCTTGAGCAGAACAGCCACCTTTTTAATCAAAGTCATGCTAGTTCATGTGAAGCACTATGTGACTGTGGTTGAATTTGAATTTTCCTAGTGATTAGTGATGTTAAACATCATTTTCAATATTCACCATGCTTTTGTATTCCTGTTGAGTTTAGGCTATGCCCTACTTTAAGTTACGCCATATTATATAAAACAGTGGTTTTTCAGTTTGAGCTTTGCCCTGTGAAACTCCATTTTACCAGCATCTTTTAACTTCATTTTAAGGGAGAAGGATGACTCCAGCCCCTGGGTGTAAATGCAAATAACACTGTCTGTCCAACACCACTCCTTCAGCACAGCCTGATAAATGACATATTCTTGGAGGTATAAACAGAGCTATCCTATAAATTTATTGGGATGAATTCAGACTGTAGCAGCACATAGGTGTATTTAAATAATATTACAGAAAACAGGCCCCAAAACATATCATACACACACAAGACCAAAGAACAGTTGTAACTTCCTTGCCTGGGACCCACAGAGTGATGGACACTAAGCACTGAAATGGCACAGTTCCACATCAAACTAATATCTGCTTTCTTCTGTGTGCATCAAGGACCAACCAACAAGCAGAATGCTCTACAACTGTGCTTGGAGATTCAACTTAAACTTGTCCCCTGCTGTAAACACGGCCTACGTGACTGACAGTCTATCCACCTCTTTGCCCATCTGGACTCAGAACTGAACATGCAGTTCTCTGACTTCTGACACTGGTTTAGCCCTTTACTTTGTAGATGGACACTACATCTTCATTATCAAACACTGACTTTAGCAGCTGCAATGGCAGCTTTCTCCTAAGACTGGTCAGATTCATTAATTTATCAATATATTATTTCTCTCAGCCCATTTCTGAAACCTTTTGAACTCTGCCATAGCATTTTTAACTTGTATTGATTATATAAACCACATATATGCATTTATATATAGAGACACATTTACTGTGTTTTCTGTGATGTGTAATACGAGAATGTTAGTAATTAAGATTTTAGTGCAAGAATTTAAAACTCGCTGAAACCAGATTCCTAGAATAGGTAGAATTGTCTGACAAATCACTGGCATTGAAAGCACTGAACCCTGTGGATTTATTGCTATTTATTAAATTGTGACATTGTGAAAAGACATAAATATATTTGCATATATTTTCTGGTATAGCTCACTCACAACAATTCCTTTGAAGAAATAGTCATTTATATCCTCTGCTCATTTATAAATGTGTCACTTCTTATTTATTACTGAGTTTGGTGTTTAAATGTTCTGTATACCAGTGCTTGTCAGTTATGATCTATAAGTAGTTTTTCATGTTGTGTGCTGTTTTCTGTTACATCATCAACTAATAACTCTGAAGAGAAGGAAAGTATTCACTAAGGTAATAGAAATGCCCTAATACATAAATGACTTTGTTTAGATGAGATTGAAAGTAATTCATTATATAAATTCAAAGCCCCAGAGGAAAACAATACCACTGCACACCACTCAGGATCACACAGAAACCAAGCGAAACCAGGAGACTGGTGAATAATCAGAACTTTGAGAGGTGTGCTTTGCATGGAGAATATAACTGTATTCTTGGAATAAGTTTTCAGGATCTTGGGGAAATTGAAAGCTACTTCTAAGTAACAGGTACCTTACAAAAGGAAGATTATTTTATTATACATAAAGGCAAAATAAATGGTATATTTGTAGTGAGGTTTTTGTAAGATATTTGTGATATCAAGGCAGTTTGTAATATTTAACCCTGATTTGGGATCTTATACCAAATATGACTTCGTGATGCTTTGGTGCGAAGTTAAATGAAAAGTAGCTGCAACTTTTGAGGAGCAGATGAAGCTTAAAGGGAAGCTAAGCAGGGATTTCAAATATAGGAAGCTTCAAGAGAAGCTAAGCAGGAACTTCAAATATAGAATGCAGTGATCATCAAAAACATGAATCTTATAGACATCTCCCTTTTTGTCCAATAACAGTAAGCGAGAAGTTAAGTAGTGCTGGTCATTAAGTGTATGTCTCAAAAAGATGCAAATTGAGATTAATTAATGTCTTTGGCAAGAGTGAAATGCAGTGGGAGCCCTATTTGCCATTTGTCAACTAAATTGGTCTTTTGATGATTTCATTAAACTTCTCAATTACACATATTGCCCAAGGCCTATGGAGAAGATCAGAAAGCTATTGGAAAATGTCTTTAAATGCCTAACTAACATTATGTATACTTCTGTGAAAAATTAGTGAATTAGTCACTACCAGTCATATAGAGAGGGACCTAAAAAGAATACAGAGTAGATTGAGACCTTATACTGTGGACTTTATATATGTGGCAGCATCTGTTACCAAAAAGAATATTTTGAATGAATATCTGTCAGCCTAGATACTCCAAGATTGTATTGCTCCAAAAGGATCTATTCTAGGCAATACTGTCAATATCAATGTCTGAAGATTTGACATTTGTTCACATCCCTGAGTTTATATCCATTGCAATTGACATCCTAATTAAGTATGGAAAACAGCCATATTACATTGTGTCCTGTCATATATAACAGTGCTAGTGCTGTTGTGAAACATGCTGAAATCCCACTGTTTTTCATTGAATCTCAAGGAGGCTTTCTAAGTCATCAAGCGTTCTGATAGTGATTTCTCAATTCTTTGTTTTTTAAGTTTTTTACATATTCTGGAGGTTAAACCTCTGTCAGATGTATCACGGGTGAAGATTTTTTCCCCATCCTGTGGGTTTTCTCTTTACTTTTTTTGATTGTTTCTTTTGCTGTACAGAAGCTTTTTAGTTTCATGGTGTTCCACCTGTTGATTGCAGACCTTAATTCCTGAGCAATTTCTGTCTGATTTAGAAAATCCTTTCCTATACCCATATATTGTAAGTTACTGCCAATATTTTCTTCTAATACTTCCATAGTTTCCAGTTTCACATTGAGGTCTTTGATCCATTTGGAGTTGACTTTTGTGCAAGGCAAAAGATAAGGATCTAGTTTCATTCTTCTACAGGTGGAGATCCAGTTTTGCCAGCACCATTTGTTGAAATTGTCCAGGAACTCCTCCAAAGCCCATGTGACCTCTGAGGAACAGATCCTCTAATGGTCTTAAGTGTACAAATAAATTGATTTATTTGGGCCACAGGTATGATCTTAAATACCCAAAAGGAAAGTATAAACAAAGAATAAAGTCATCAGTATATTTTTTTAAGTGTTCAAGGGATTACACTTCCCAGACATTAGGCTTAAGTCTATATAAAAAGTTATTTAGACAATTATTTCTTATTGATGATTTTTTTCCTTACCAGAAAGTGGTGCTCAGATGTAAGACTACAAATCCTGGTCTCCAAAACTATAGTGCCCACCTGTAGCTAACGGAGACAACTAGCTAGTCTTCTAAAATGTTGTATAAATTTGTTTTCTCCCCCTATCTAGAAGCCTTTGTGAGGAACTGACAGTGATTCTAACCACTCTAGCAGCTATCAAAATATCTGAAAGGAAATCCTGAATCCAGCACTCTAGAGTCCAGCCTTGGAAGATGAAGGAAAAATGAGGAGGAATCCAATAGAGGGATGCTTTTGGAAGCCCTTGTCAAGAAATTCCAATGGACTCTCATATGAACATCTGAAAATTGCCCTGTTCTGACTTTTTTCTAGTTCCTTCTCTAGAACTTGTAATGCTAATTACTCTTGGCTTTACTTCTCCCCCACATCTCCTATTCATGGTTCAAGGACTTTCTTTTCTCCCTAGAGATGAGAGTTAAGCAATTTGGGAGTCTTTTAGATAGACCCACTGAAGGGGTACCCCAATTGCCTCACCCCGCTTCCCTGTTCAGCATGGAAGAAGCCAAAGCGGTCTGTGTCCTGGTTCCCTGTTGGCAATTTGGGGAACCTCTTCATAAGACGGTGTGATAATAATAGGAGGTAGGAACTGGATAGGCAGTTAGGGTAAAAAGACCCCAAAGAAAAGTAGCCAGTTTCTTGGCTAAAAGTCAAAACGTCCTTGGGCCTGTTAGCAACATATTCTGTTCCAAAGGCCAAAAATGTTGAAAGTATTTGGGAACTTGTATCTAATTCTTAAAAGATTTTAGGGTTACCTCTTCAGAGGGGGGACTATTAGAGTAGCCAAAAGCCCCATAAAAATAAATAAACAAATCAAAGACAGAGTACATGAAGTTATCAGAAAAAAAGTTTTGGGGCGATATGGGAGGAGTTAGAGGGGAGGGAGTTGGCATGAATTTGATCAAAACACCTTATATGCATATATGAAATTCTCAATAAATTATTTATTAAAAAAGAGTTCTGATAATGAGATGATGTTCTCCAGTACCATGACTTCTAGTAAAGGGCATTAGAATTAATGGGCCATTCTCCCTACAGGTGAAATATGCCCAGACTCATGTTTGACACCATTCTGTAGTTAGAAAGCTTTAATGACCCTGTGAATTTCTAAGGTGATCCTTCCAAAACACAAGGCATAATAGACATCTGGTAAAAGGAGACTGAGGCATAACATTTGTGAGAATTTCTCTTTTCTACAGAGCCCACTTTGTGATCAGTAATTGTTCCTCTCGTGTTGCATAATGCTAATCCTGATGGGAAGTTTCTTCTGTCTAAAATCCCATGTGCTCTATGGTCATTACAGATCTTCCAGTGACTCCAGGATGCCTGAGAACTGATTATTAAAGAAACCACCACAAAGAAGTCTCTCGGTATCCTTATTCTTTTAAACCAAGATATACTGGAGCAACTCTTGTTAAAAATGTCCCTATTCAAAGTGGACCCATTTTCAAGTAACAAATCAAAAAGATCAAATAAAACTTGAAATATTTTGCTTCCAGAATTCAAAAAGGACAGAGAGTGTACTTTTTTTTTTTTTTTACTTTGTTTTTGTTTTTGAGACAGTGTCTCACTGTGTAGCCCTATCTTGCCTGGCTGGCTTTGAAATGCTGGTATTAAATGTATGCAACACCATGCCTATCATTAGATATTGTACCTTTAATAGCATTATGAATGCTGTGAATATCAATGTTTCTTGACAAAATAAAAAATAAAGCAATTGTCATTTCACCAAATAATTTCCAGTAATTTAACAAAGGTGGGTGCAGCTTTTACTATATACAGGGCAATGGCCTACTATTTATAAGCTTCTTTTATTTGTATATGTTAATGGGGATATCAAACAAATCTCCTCAAAGAAACATGCCGTCAATGTTTTTTGATACCCAGCCTCCCAGAGGAAATCCGGTGGAATCTATGGCTGCTTTGTATGAGAAATAGCGTGCCTTCTCTAGCCTGCTGAAATATTCCATTGCCATCTCTAACATAAGTGTTTTGTGCTTTCTTAAAGGAGAAATTAAATGTCAGCACTCACTTGATTCAGACACCGAGCAAACAATTTTAACCAAATCTATAACGGAAAAATATTTACCCATTGCTAATAGGAATCAGTAAATTCAATACTATTGAACATTAAGGGCTTAGTGGATGAGATTACAGAAGTAAAATTGAAGTAATCTGCCATGCAGTGCCATCTACTCTTTTTCTGGATTCAAGGAAAGGCCAAATTAAGGCTGTTCAATGGAGAAGCAGTGGCAATAATTATTCTGTAACTAATTAGATCTTTGGTCTTAACAATAATTCTCAGACACTGTACAAGCATCCCTACAAGTCAATTTAGCTCTGTCACTTACTACCCAGAGTTAATACCAACTTTACAAATTAAGGATTCTTCCACATAGAGTTGTCACTTCAAATGCCAGTCTGAAATCTTGGAAACCACCTAATTACTAACAGACAGTCTGTAAATTTGGTAATATATCTGATTCTTTTCAGGTTTAAGAATTCATTAACATTGCCCAAAGAGGTTGAGAGTGTGCTACACCTATGACCACTATTTTACTCTAAACGATACAAAGGAACAGTTAGATGAAGAATGTATAGAGTAAGGGATGGAGAAGCAGTAGCTTGTGTTCACATGGTTTGTGGATATGCATCCTCTCACTTCACTAATTTGTTTACTAAACAACAAATGCTTCAGATTTCGTTGTCAAGTTTTGTGGAGTTCTGTAATGTGAGCATGCTTAATTAAATCCATTGCTTAGTGCTTCAACCCAATCTCCTTCCAGTCTCTCTTCACTGAAATTCAAGAGTCAAGGCTAAAATTTCAACTGCCCAATTTTGTGATTAGCCTTTGGCAATTAGCAACCATCTATCAAGGGATCATTATACAAGCTGGCTCCTTAAGATAAACTCAAGAATGAGCAAACTATGGCTGTTAAAACTATGGCTGTTAAACATCCAATAATGTTAGTTCCACCAGTCTGGTAGTCTGGTACTTTTTTTTTTTTTTTTTTTTTTTTTTTTTTTGAACAACAAGGGATATCACTGTCACTTAAGAAACACTAAATATTTTGGAACTTCTGTAACAAGAAGGCAGCAGGGCAAAAGACAAAATGTATATTCTTAGATAATAAACTTAAGTACTTGAAGGCCTTGTTTCAATTTATGTTGCCCCATATTTATGATTATTTATTTATTTTTGGTTTTTTTGAGACAGGGTCTCCCTGCAGCCCCAGCTGTCCTGGAACTTTATTTATTTATTTATTTATTTATTTATTTATTTATTTGTTTGTTTGTTTTATTTTTCGAGATAAAGTCTCTATGTAGAACCAGTACATTGACTGTTTCAAGTGGAGGTCCTAAAGGAGCTTTTTTACAAACCATTTTGCATGTGACAAAGTTGTAAATGTATGCTGGTTAAGGCAACTTATGTCTTTTTGTATGGTATTTTATGTTTAGACACTATTTTAAGATTACAGGTGTAACTCTAATGAGTACCCCATCATTGAGTATTATACAAGAGTCAGCCATTTAATGCATTTCAATAAATGCTAAAGTTTATTCCAAGCCTATATTATAGAGGTGCAAAAATGTTCATTCCACATAAAAAGTATTAAAGAAAATTATCAAGAAAGAGAGAATAAAACTAACATATATATTATTATACAAATGAAATCTGTAAGGTATATAATTCTAGTAAAAAGCACTTTTCTAATTCAAGAAAAAAAATCTTCAGTTTAATGAGAGATCATATCAACAAAGTCAAAAGGGAATCAGAAATGGTAGAAAAAGCTTTGAAAATTATTATGGCAAGGGATAAATATCCAGAATAAAGAACAACTTCCTCTAAGCTAAAACCAACAACTAATTGACAATACAGTTAAACTGTGAACAGACTTGACTAGGCATCTATTAATAGAGTCAAGGAAACTAATAAAACATAAGAATATGGTCAACATATATCATCAGAGAAATACTTATTAAAAACCACAAAGGCACACCAGTTCCCATTTCATATTATGGTTATTGTAAAAAATACAAAAGGTAACAACATTTGGTAAACAGGTGGAAAAAGTGACTCCCACATGCATTGTTTATGAGAATGCAAATGTGGAAAGCATCTCAACTATGGTGGAAAACAACACAGTGCTGAAATTCATAAAAACCTTTAATTAGAAATTTGATTTAATTCACCAACTTCATTTCAGGGTATGCACCTGAAAGGACTGAAATCAGGACCTCAAGCAGATATTTGTATACCCTTGCCCATTATAAGAATGACAAAATGAAGGAAATAATCAAATACCCACTGATGGATAAGTGGATAAATGAAGCTTTGTATACACATACAATGGGAAATCATTTGGCCTTCAAAATTAAATAAAGTTTTGCAAAGGTTATAAAATGAGCAAAAATTCTGGGTGACACAAGACACATATTAGAGATACTACTTATAAAATTTAATTCAGCTAGTCAATACCATAGCTACAAAATGAAGAAAGATGAATGCCAAGAATTGAGTTGAATAATAATATTATGCTATTGCTTAATAGATATATAGATTTAATATTGTAAGTTATAAAATGTTCTGTGTCAAATGAACCTGGAGCTATAACATATCACTGTTGCCTGCAACCCAAGGAATCCCTTTTCCACTTAGAGAAAGCTGACTCTCAACTATGGCACAGGAAAGAATTTCAGGACTAGCTAGAGTGAAACAAAATTAATGAGATCTGTAAGATTAAGGGAGTGTACATTCCTTTCAAACAAAGCATGGGCATAGAGACCGGGAGCAAGACAGAGTTAGAAAAAGAACACAGTGAGTGAGTGGAAAAAGAGAGAAGGAAAGGGAGGTCTTAGGAAAATCGTGGTACACATACAAATCATGGGATGGGTGTGGGCTTGAGAGAGAGTCGTGATTTGGTATTTCTACAATATATACATTTATAAACCTGTGGTTTTCTAAGTTACACTTCTCAAATTATATACTATACCATGTTTAAAGATTAAGCAAAATTAAAATTTCAAGTGAAGTTTGAAAATTAGGTTAAAATATATGAGCTTAGCAGCCTGCTTTAGTGTTCTCCAAAACTATAAGAGCTAGCTTTCAGGGGAGGTGGCTTCTATGTCAGTTCCAGCTCCAATGCTCTAAATCCTGGCTCTGAAATAAGTCCTGTCTGCAGCAGTAGGGTCTTACCTTAAAGTTCTGGGAGGAATCAAGGGCTGTGGCAATAGCATGAGTAAATTTTAGGAGTCTCTTGGACTACTCTTTCCAACAGTTTGAAGGGAGATTTCTCATATTTGGCACTGCTTCTTCTTAAATAGCCTTCAGTTATACACATAGACTAATGTAGAGAAATTGTATTTTTAATTTTTCAGTAGGGGTTTAAACTAATGTTTTCCTCTGGTTTTTCACATCAATTAAGCCCATTTATTTTTCGCCTCTCTCTCCCTGTCTAATCATCCCTCCTCCCTCTCCAACCCTAACTGTAAGGCTTAATAATCACAACAACGACCAGCACAGTGAAGTATATTGGGGCATTACTAGCACTTTTATCTTCAGGTTAATCAGCAGATACCTAATTGAACTTAAAGCCCACTCAATGGGAATAAACTCCTATGTTGTACTGTAAACATAGCCAAATACACATGGCTGGAGAGGTCATATTTTATGAGAAAAACCCAAGGCTGTCACGTCCCTAGACAAATGTAATTTCTTACTATGTGCTAAATATGGAACCTCATATTTGCAGACAAGTATCCCAGTCCCCAATCATCGAAGAAGCTTCTTTTGCAGCAGAGGGAGATCATTACAGAGTCCCAAAACTGGTCACATACAGAGATTGTCTGTGACTTGCTCAAACCTATGTGATACATTTACCCTGGAACCTCTACATTTAAGGCCCATGGAACACAGTGGAACAAGAGTTAGAGAGAATACTAATATATGTCTCAAGTCTCATCAACAAGTCTCCCTCATGCAACAGAGGACCTGGAACACAAAAGGACACAAATGGCCAAATCAGAGAATAAGAGTCTGCAGAGTGTGGGTCTTTGGACAGACTCATATTAAACTTCACCCCACCCAGGGTTCAAGGACCATTGCAGAAAAGGGAGGCAGAAAGATTGTAATAGCCAGGGAAGGAGTGCATGACAATATGGAAATAGAGTCCTCTAGGCTCCTGGGACCTTGCTCATATGAACTTAGAGCAATGTTGTCAGCATGCACAAGACCCATGCAAACTCAAGAAAACAAAACCCTGAACAGCACTGTGAAAATGTGCAATAGTACTGATTTTTAGTAGAAGAATTATTGTCAGCTAACTACTATGATCTTGAAGGGAGAGACTCTAGATTGACTAGACTTCAATGGATGTACTTTTGCTGAAGAACATCTGGGGACACTAATTTGACTTGATATGCCTTAACACAAATGACAAAATATATGAAATACTGTGGGGGTACCATGGGAGTTTCCAAGTGGGGAAGGGGGTATAAAGATGACTAAGATGTTCCATATGAAATACATAATATTTTAATAAAATTTTATGAAAAATTAGGTAAATATAAATTAAACATATGGGCTAATTTACTTTTCTTACTGTATTGTAAAGAATCACTCTAGTAAATGAAAATGCAAGGTGGTTTTATGAGATGCATCATTTAGATTCAAGGATGAGATATTAATGTTAATAAATTAAACTCAACAAATGTCAACATAACTTATAAAGGCAACGTTGCCTATAGAGATCATTTTTAATGGTGTTATCACACAATGTTTTTTGCTATGTTTTGAACAACATTGTGTGATAATACCATTAGAAATGATCTTTATAAGCAACGTTGCCTTTATAAGTTATGTTGAAATTTGTCAAGTCTGTCAACAGGAAAAAGCAACTTAAATCCTAGATGAGGGACTTGCTCCTCTTCCCAGTTCCTTAATTTTCCCTGTCGACACCCAGGCTAATTTTGGAACTGGCATCTAATGCTAGCTGCCCCCAAATGTTAATATACTCAATTCTGTCGAATAGCACACACAGAAATGCTTAAAATGATAAAATTTATGCTGTTTTCATGTTTCTAATATAATAGTGGTACAATTATTATGGAGACATAACCTTCTGCTCTCCCATTGTCTTTTTTGAGGCATGTTCTGAAATAGGGAATTCATGTATGATGCTATAAATCCCATGACTGAGGAGATCTTGGATCCTGGAAGCAAGCTTACTTCTGTTGTTTAATGTCAAGGCACTGAGCTGCCTTCTAAATATCTATGGTTATATGCATATAAAATGGTATTCCAGACTTAACAAGATAAGTATCTCTTAGAAATGAATGGCAGTTTAAACCAAAATTCATGAATATTCAAGGTGCTGAATGACAGTTGAGTGCTCAGCCATAACAGATCATTTGTACCCCTCCCCCCAAGACTCAGGGATCATAATACAAGATGTGGCAAAAGAACATAAGAGTCAGAAGATTGGGAGAAATTGTCTCTCCAAGTGTCTGAATCTCATTTCACTCAAGTAACAGTTCCTTGCCTATCAGAAATTATAACTGCAAAAAGCCAAATTACTAACTTTTATTTCTCTCAACTACATATTTTGGACATCAGAAAACTATAAATCATATACATTTTCTTCTATATTACTTCCAGAATTCTAGTAATTTTATGTTACCTTTAATTTTGTTAAAGTTGAATAGTGTCATTATCAATGTTTGGTTTGAATGCCCAACATTTTCTTAACTATGTGTTGCTGTGCACATTTTTCAAGATAGTGGTCATATTGTATGAGTACATTTCTGCTTATCTTTCACCTCACTATTTTCTACCAGTATCACACCATCTATATTACTGCAGGTTTATACCTAAGCATTAAAAGCCCTGCGGTTTCATTTTCATTTTGTAACTGACCATTCACTATTGCTGATTTGGGGTATTTTTCTATTCCTTATAAGGTTTAGAATCAACTTGAGAATATTAGCAGATTAACTTTTTAGAAAATTGAGTTTTTCAAGGAATTATTTATTTTGTCTAAGTTATAGATATTCTAGTTATTATTTGGTGTGATACAAGTATTGCTATTCATTTAGTAAGTGTATTTCCATATTAAAATTGACTTTACTTATAGGTAACATGTATGTTTGTCATTTAAATTTATTGTTAATTGATAAATTATAATCATATATATTTATGGGGCATAAAGAGGCATTATAATTTAGAAATTAAAGAGCAATGACAAAATAAAACTAAACACTACCCCAACTATGAATCATTTTTTAATCTTGAGAACATTTAAAATTTATTCCCTTAGTAATTATGAAATATACTATAATACATTATTATTAACCACAGCTACCATTTTGATCATGCTGTTTTATTAAAATAATTTCGATATTTTATAGCACTATCTTCTTAACTGTGGTAAAAAAATGTTTTAACTTTGTCCTCTAAGTGGAAAGAATTTTTCCTCCCCTTGTGAGTTTTCTGTAATTTTTTTCCTTTGTCTTATGTAAAGGCTGGCTATGTCAAATCTACATGGTTTCAGAATGACATATCTATTTGTAACCCTACCAAAAGTATTTGCTTATTCTATTTTTATCCACATCCTTATCAGTAATTTTTATCTTTGCTCTTTTGATAGATATTTTGTAGGTTTACTGTAATATTTCATTTGTGGGATTGGTTCACATCCTTGCATGTTTCTAGACTACTACCTATAAACACAGTCACCATTTTTACCTGCTGATTTTAGTATTAGTTTAACTTAATTTCTACTGCTTCTATTTTATTCTAGAGTCTTCATTCCTCTGTTTTTTATAAGCTGCCTATTCTCATATATTACCTACTTTCTCCATTATAATCCTTTACATAATCATAATCATAACATAACATAATCATAGTTTTCTTCCAATTTTTCTTTGTTACAAATTCTTAGTCTGACCATTCTAAAGCATTTAACATAACAGTCTGATACTGATGTTCAATTTTTCTCCTCAGATTACATTTTTCTTTTTTAAATATTTTATTATTTTTATTTTATGCATACAAGTGTATTGCCTGCATGTATGTGAGTGCACCTGTGTTGTGCAGTGCCTCAGAGGTCAGAAGAGGGTTTCGGATTCCCCTGGAACTATATGTGACTGTTGAGATCTTAAAATGCAGCCTATGTGATTAAGGAATTTTTTAAATATTTTATTTTTTATTTTATGTGCATGAGTGTATTTCCTGCATGTGTGTAAGTACACCCATGTCATGCAATGCCTGAAGATTCCCCTGGAACTAGAGTTAAGGATTCCCCTGGAACTGGAGTTAAGGACAGTTCATGGTTCATAGCCACAATGTGGGTTCTGGGAATCGAACCCCAGTCCTCTGCAAGAGCAGTCAGTGTTCTTAACCGCTGAACTATCTCTCCAGGCCCAACATTTTTCTTACTTATCGTATCTTGGTTATTTGTTGTCATAGCTATAGAATACCCAATATTATAAAGTAGGTAACAAGAAATGTGATAGAATCTGGGTGTGGTGGCACACTTCTCTAATTCTAGCACTGGGTTTCTTGACCATCATGGGTTACATAGACACAACAAATTTGGGGACAGAGAAAGATCCATTCAAAAATTGTGTGTGTGTGTGTGTGTGTGTGTGTGTGTGAGAGAGAGAGAGAAAGAGAGAGAGAGGAGAGACTTTATCCTTATTTCTTTTAGTACAACAAAAACGAATTAGTATCCTTAATTCTTCTCTATTGTCTTTGGGAGAGAAAGTCATTATTAATAGAACTTTTATGGATAGGAATGGTGATATATGATTTGAATGCGAGGGCATTCTCTACTAATGTTATTGAGCCTCAACACAGTCTTCCAGAAAGCTGGTCAGTTACTCATATGAACTCACAGAAGTCCTACACAAGCTCAAACAAGACAAATTCCCAGTATAGACATGGGAAAATATGTAAGAAATCCCAAACCAATTTACAGAACTCTTGGCTGCTTTGAGGTGGGACTACAGTGACTTACAGGGGTGGGACTTTTGGTGGGCCCAGTGGATGGAACCACACTGAAGGACATATGAGCACACAAATCACAATCTATAGAATGTACATATATATATATTATATATCAGTGCATTAAATTGGATGGTTGGGTGGGGGCAGTGGGGGATTTGCAGATAAGGTAGGGCATATAAATGCCATCAAAACAGTATATGGAAGGGTGCTAATGAGGAAGGGGGTATAAAGATGATTAAGATTGATTGAGATGTTCTGTATGAAATACACAAAAAAAATTTTAACATTTAAAAAAATTAATCCATACTGGAAAAAAGAAAATCAAGAACAAAACAGAATATACCAAATCAACAAAAAACATCAGAATTTTAAAATATGTGAAATAAAAAAATGTTTAAGAGCAACAGTGTGTCTTCTAACACAGAAAATAAATATTTCTCAGAACATAGAAAAAAAGCAAACAATGAAATGTAAGAAATAATTTTAAATGTAAGATCCAATTAGGGCACACAGCAGTCATCTGACAACTATAATAAAAGAGACAAAAAAAAATAAGAGCTGAAATTACAAGGTCAGAAAGAAAGATGTTCTCAAAGAGCAAGAACTTTTTCATTTCCTGAGCAAAAGGAGCCAATGAAAATAAAGCAAGACATATCCTGTTCCTGGAGGCCATGCTGAGGACCAGAGCTTTAGGGACTTGGACTCCTGGAATGGAAACTGGACTGTCCAGCTTATTTCCCCTCCCCTTCTTCTTCCACTAAAGCCTTATTAACACACAGTCAGTGAGGCTTGATGGAATCCCACTCCCAGGGGCCACTCTCACTATGCAGGAGCTCTGAAAATAACAAAAATTCAACAAAAAGAAAAAATTTCAAAATGCATTCAATGGCCATCAGATCCAGTATTTGAAATTTACAAGTGTTTCTCAGCTTTACTCCTCACTTATTTTAGTGAGCATACAGGGGTCTGTTTATCACTATTTGTTTCATCCATTCGTCTGTTGATTTCATATTTTAGCAATTGTTACCAGTGCTGTAGCAAACATGGACATCTCTTTGGAATGATGATTCTATTAACTTTGGAAATATTTCTAGAAGTTGGATGCCTGGACCATATAATAGGTCTAGTAGTGTTTGGTGAATTTTCATACTATTCTCCATAATGTCTATGCTAATTTACATTCCTACTTATAACATATGAATGCTTCTTTCTTCACATATTCATAAACATTTGTCATTATTTATTAATAACTTATTTAAACTGGCAAAATTATACTTTATCTCATGGTATTTTTGATACACACTTACTTGGCTAGTAATGTTCTATTAGTTTGTTTTGGAGACAGGGTCTCCCTACAGCCCCAGCTGACCTCAATCTCAAAGAAGTCTGACTGGCTCTGCCTCCCAAGTGCTAAGATGAAAGGCATATGCCACTATGCCTGTAATGTTAAAAATATTTTATGTAATTTTTCATGTCTATTTCTTCCTTTGTGTTGCCTGAATTCTCTTAGGGTTCCTTGCTCCTGACACAAGTAGACAAACCACATAGCACATCTTTATCTGAATTTTTCATAGTTTATATCCTGGGGAGGTGGAATAGAGTAATTTACAAAGGCAAACACCCAGCACTCCATACAAAGGCGAACACTCCGCACTCCATTCTGCTCTGTGGCTCAGCAGCCCACCGTTTCAGATGACTTCTGTGCCCAGCCCACAGTCACCATTAGCTTTCACCCACACCTTGTTGACCTGTGGTCTTGCCCCAGGTTGGCAAATGCCCCTCTCGCGTCCACATAGAAGAGACACGGGCCATTCCTTTCCACACTGCACCCTGGCGCCACGAGCCACTTCCCCGCCAAGATGGCACCAAAAGCACCTCCCTCCTCTGCTAACGCTCCACAGTCCTTTCTGTGCAGCAGGCGCTGCCCCTGGGAAGAACCAGGCTCCTGGGAACACACTTGGAAAAGGGCATTTATAGAATTTTTGTCCAGTTTTATTTGGATTATAATTATGTTGCTGCTCTAAGTTGTTTCAGGTATATTATGTATTCCAGAATTAAACACTCCTCAGACTAATACTTGGAAAATGCTTTCTTGTTCTCAAAAGTGTTTCCTCACACAGGCAGTTGATGTGTTAAGATTGCAGCAGCTTTAAATTGTATATATCAACATATGCCTTTGGGAGAATCACACTTAACCCATACCATAAGTTTGTATTATTTGTTTAGTGTGATAAATTATAAAATTAAATTTAAACTGTTGGCAAATGTTGGAGGTACAAGATAATACTGTCAAATATATGCACACATTTGTATAGTAGATTACTAGAATATTTTTATTTTTTCTAATTTAAGATTTATAAAAGTTGAGTGATAATTTTGAATAAAAAGCTAGAAACCAATTTGATCAGTTTAGAAATCATATAAGTGTAAAATTTGTAATGCTTTATGTATGTTCTTTTTTAAAGCTAAATAATATTCTATTATATTCATATATTACATTGTTACTTTGTAGATGATATTCCTCCTATCTGACTATTGGATAATATTCTGCAATGAACATTGACTTGGTATAAATGACCAAAGTAAGAGTAGAAGAATCATGGGATCTCTTATTTATTTTTAAAAAATAATTTAATATTTTTATTTTATGTGTAAGAGCATATTCCCTGGATGCACGAAAGTTTAACCATGTCGTGCAATGCCTGTGGAAGTCAGAAGAGGGCATTGGATTCCCTAGAATTGGAGATACAGACAGTCGTTAGCTGCCATGTGGGTGCCAGGACTCAAACCCGGTCCTCTGCAAGAGCAGCCAGTGCTCTTAATCTCTGAGCCATCTCTTCATTCCCAGGAGCTCTATTTCAATGGGTTTTGAGGAATTTGTATTTATATTGATCTTGGCTACAGAATTTTACATTTGCAACAGTTATATGGACATGTTTTGAGGTTTTCACAGATTATCAATTAATTCTTTGTTACAAAGTTTTTAATAATGGCTGTTTTATAAGGTGCAACATAGTATCAACTTGTCATTTTTCTTTTCAGTTCAATGACAATTAATATTGAACATATTTTAATTTATCTGTTTACCCTTTTTATTTCTGTATTGGTGGAATGTATGTTCTGTCATATGCTTGAGTATTAACAAACTTGCATGCTATTTATGGTGAGATAGGAATTCCTTATGTATTTTTATTATCCATATCTGATATAACTGTGTAACTATCACGGTCTGTAATTTGCCACCTCATTCCATTTATGTTTTCTTTTTATTGTTTTTTTGTGATTTTTTTATACACTATAGTTTGATGGTATTTAGCTCCACTTCTCTGCTCTCCCCTGTCCACACCTCCCTCCACTGCCCATACCTAATTTAGTTTGTGTGTGTGTGTGTGTGTGTGTGTGTGTGTGTGTGTGTAACCTTTAGACATTGATTTGTGTCCCAAAATGTTCTTCAGAATGGGTCTATCCACTAGGCCTATCAAGAGTCTCATCTCTGTAAGACAATCTCATGCCATCCAAGCAGGCCAACAATTGTCAATATTTTCTTAGATTTGGTAGGAATTTCTTACCACTTTCCCATGACTATGCTGCAATTTTGTCTGGTTTGAGCTTACATAGGACTTGTACATACTGTCACCACTGATATGAACTCAGATGAGCAGGTGACAAGCTGTCTGGAAGATTCTGTTTCCTTGTGGTCATCCAACTCCTCTGGCTCTTACAATCTTTCCACCTCCTCTTCTGCAATGAGTCCTGAGCCTTGGCAGGCAGAGGTTTGAAATAGTTGTTCTATTCATGAATAAGTACTCTGTAGGCTATTGCTCTGTGCACATTGGACAATTGTGGGTTTATGTGGTAATCACCATGTGCTACATAATGAAACTTCTCTGGTGAGAGCTGACAGATGTATTCCTTCTATGTGTAGAGGTCACATTGAAGATGTGTCACTTAGGATTAAGCATCTCACAGACACGTATTCTCTGTGTTTGACTAGACCTAGAGCCATGTAATAGTCTCCATTTATTACAAAAGAAGTTTCTTTGATGAGGGGAGAAAAGTATACTCGACTGTGAACATGAGGATGCATATTTAGAATGAATTGGGAAATTATATTTCTCTAGGGAGGTGTCAAAAGCAGGGTTTTTTTTTTTTTCTCTAGGATCTATGAAATACACACACACATGTGTTTGGCTATGTTTAAGGAACCACTTATAAGTGCCCTCCCATGGAATGGGCCTTAACTTCAATTAGACAGCTGTTGATTAGCTCCAAGATAAAATTGCCATTATTGCACCAATAACAACAGGTTTTTGAGCCAGTCAATGTTGTTTATTAGACATCACAATTGGGCAGGACCGCTAATTGTTTTTCTGCCTCAGCAGCTTGTATAGTATCTTCTAGTACTATGAGAGCTAGATTCAGGGAGGAGTTTTACAGGGCAATTCTAGCTTGATTGCTCCAAGTCCTGTGTCCAAAGTGTGGTCTGTATTCAGCAATAGATTCTGATCTTCAACTTCTGGGAGACAATCAAGATCTGTGAAAAAAGCCTGTGTTATTTTACGAGTCTCCATGTATCCTCTTCATTTTTTCTTCAAAATTTTAAAGTTCTTATTTAAGATGTTTTTCTTGTCTTTGGTTCAGTTTATCCCTAGATATTTTTTTAGAAGTGATTGTAAATGTATATATATTTCCTGAGCTCTTTCTCTGATTGCCTGTTATTTGTATATTGAAAGGCTACTGATTTTTATAAATTGATTTTGTACCCTGTCACTTTTCTGAAAGTGTTGATCATTCCTAGAAGTGGAATTTTTGGGATCTCTTATGCATAATACCATACCATTTTCATATAAGAAAAAGTGGATCTCTTCTTTGTCAATTAGTACCACTCAATTTCTTTCTTTTGTATTATTCATCTAGCTAGAGTTTCAAGCTCTATATTGTCCATTTTGAATGATGTAGTCTGTGGAAATGGTTCAAGATTTTGTCCATTTTGAATGATGTAGTCTGTGGGTTAGTTGTATATACCCTTAATTACGTTGCAGTATGTTCCCTCCTTTCCAAGTCCTGTAAGATTTTTATCATGAATACATTTTTATCATGGATTTTTTCAAAGGCCTTTACTACATCTACTAAGATGACAATGTTATTTTTGTTTTTAAGTTCATATATGTGATTTATTATGTTTATTGGCATGTGTATTGAACCAACCCTGCATCCCTGGAATAAAGTTGACTTGATCATGTTGGATGATTTTTTTGATGCGTGTCTGTACATAATTTGTATTTTGTTCAGAATTTTTGTATCTATGTTCATAAAAGTAAAGGACCTACAGTTTTCTTTTATGTTGGTCTTTTTCTGGATTGTATATTAGAGTAATATTGGTGTTACAGAATGAGGTTGGGAGTTCTCCCTCTGTTTCTCTTTCTGAATAATTTAAGTAGTTTTGGTGGTAAATCTTCTTTCAAGGTCTGGTAAAATTCTGCTGTGAATCCATCTGGGAATAGGCTTTTGTTAGTCAGGAAGATTTGTATATTACTGTTTTTATTTTCTTATTTGTTATGGACATGTTCTTGGTTTAACACTTGCAGTTTCCATGAATTCACTTTCACTTAGATTTTCAAATTTATAGAGTATAGATTTTTAAAGTAGTCCCTTATAATATTCTGGATCTTTTTATTGTCTGATTTTCCCCCTTTTATCTTTGATTTTGTTACTTTGGATTTGTTCTTTCTTTCTTTTGATTAACTGGGTTAAGGGTATGTCTATCTTGCTTACCTTCTCAAAGAACTAGCTCTTAGAGTCATTGATTCTTTGTATTCTTTGTTTTCGGTGTCATAATTTCTGCTCTGATTTCTGTTATTTCTTCCTGTCGCCTGTGTTTGGGTTTGGTCTATTCTTCTCTTTCCTGATTCTTCATTTTTTTAATGTAGATGTTAAGAGCTATAAACTTCCCTCTTAGGACTACTTTCATTGAGTCCTGGAGTTTTCGTTGTGTCATATTGCCATTTTCATTAGGTTACAGGAATACATTTATTTCTTTCTTAATTTCTTCTTTGACTCATTCATGATTCAGGATTGTGTTGTTTATCTTCATGAGTTCATATAGTTACTAATGTTTATTTTGCTGTCGATTTTAAGCTTTATTGTGTTGTGGTGTGATAGAGTGCATATAATTACTCCAGTTTTGTTATTTTTGTTGAAGGTTTTGGGCCCCAGTATGTGATCTAATTTACAGAATCTTCCAAATTGTATTGTGTAGAATGTGTATTCTTTCCTGCTTTGGTGGACTATTCTGTAGCTGTCCATAAAGTCTAATTGATATATGACATTTTTAAAATTCAGATATTTCTCTGTTTATTATTTGTTCAGATGACCTGCCTAGAGAGGTTGAGGTATTGAAGTCATCAACTATTACTGAGGTGAGGTTAATCTGTGTCTTGAAGCCCTCCAGGACCATTTTTAATGGAACTGGGTGCACCACAGTTCAGTGACTATATATTCATGATTGTAATGCCTCCTTGGTCAATTATTATTTTTGTTTTTCATATTATTTCCATCTTCTCATTGTGGTCTTGGCAACTGATTTTTTTTGTTTGTTTGTATATCTCATCTGAAACTCAAGTTTGCCTTTTTTGAGATGGAGTTTATTTCTGGTTATATTGTTGATGTAGCTTGCTTTGTTTCTGATCTAGTATGAATAGCTCATTGGTTTGGGCTTTAGGTTTACTCTTTTGATGTTTATAAAAATAATTTATTAACTTTATTTTTTATGACTATGAGTATATTGCCTGCATGAATAGAAGTACAAAATGTAGTGCAATGCCATGGAGTTCAGAGGTGAATATTGAATCTCCTGGAACTGGAGTTATGGATGGTTGTTAACTGCCATGTTTTTACTGGGAACCAAACAAGGTCCTGTGCAGGAGCAGCCAATGCTCTTAAATGCTGAATCAACTCTCTAGCCCCTCCTTTTATATTTTTACTAGAGGGGCTGGAGGATCCAGGCAGGCTAGCCAGGAGCTGCCCAAAGGGTTAGGGAGCCTGGGCCCAAATCGAGTTGATGGTTTTCAGTTGGTCAGGTTCTATTTAGCGAAGCAAAGAAGGTGTGAGGCCTGGAGCCAGGGGACTGGTGCTGGTATCAAAGCAGAGGAATGGTGATCCAGCATGACAGGATCTGTCTGTCTCTCCCAGCTAGTCAGGCACTCTCTTTCAGCCTCAGCAGGATGAGACCATAGCCCAAGGAGAACTTATAGTAACAGAATGGGCTGATTCTTACTAGCTAGTAGAAAAGTCCTGAGCTGTGGAACAACAGGACTGGAGATGGTTGCAAAGCAGTGGGATGGGCACAACAAGATTTGGGAAATTCACGCTGGCTAGCCACATGCTCTCAGGCAGCCTCAGCAGGATGGGGAAAGGCCCAATGAGAATCAGTGGGCAGGGAATGAACTGGTTCTTACTAATTAGCACAGAAGGCTTGAATCTAGACCAGTGGGACAAGAGATGGTTCCAAAGCAGGAGGATGCACACAATAGGATTTGGATAACTCACTCCAGGTAGTTAGGCATTCTCTGGAAACCTCAGCAGCATGAGGCAAAAACCCATTGAGGGTCAATAGAAACAAAATGAGCTGGCTGGTGCTAGCTAGCAGAGAAGGCCTGAACTCTGGATCACTGGGAATGACTGAAGATAGTCCCAAAGCTCTGAATTCATTTTAATGTGCCAAGTATAGGCCAAATGCCATTATCATGCTTGTGAATATCCAATTATCTTTACACAGTATGAAAAAGCAACTCCCCATGTCTCCATTGCCCCTCTTTATTCCCTTGCCTGGCTAAAGGGTACGTCTTCCTCACTCATTGCCCATTTTCTAGTTTGTTTCTTTGTTGTTATTGTTGTTGTTGTTGTTTTGACATAGTATCTCCCTGTAAGTGGTACACACTATGTCAACCAACCTGGCCTTCCTCTCTCTTGCATCTTTCCTCCCCCTGAGTGCTGGGATTAAAGGCATGCACCACCACATCCAGCTCATTTTCTAGTTCTTTAATGAGAGAGAGAGAGACAGAGACAGAGACAGAGACAGAGACAGAGAGGTTTATACAGATATATACAAATTTAAGGTCAAGTTCTGAGTATGAGAAAAGCAAGCTGCCTTTGTTTTTCTGTTTCTGGTCTATTTTATTTAATATGATGATTTTCAATTCCATTCATTTTCCTGAAAATTTCATGATTAAAATTTTCTTTGAAGCTGAATAAAATTCTACTGTGCTTATGCAAAACATAATCTTTACATATTCATCTCTTGATGGTCAACTACCCTTCCTCCATTTCTTAGCAATCATTGAGTAGTGTCACTAAAACATAAATGTGTAAGTATCTTTGAAGTGGGGCACAATTCCAGTAGTGGTATATACAGTTTGATCATTTGTTAGTTTTATTTCTAGCTTTTTGTGAAATCACCATATTCACTTCCATGGTGGGTGCAGAGTTCAAATTTCTCCCTGCTTTGGATAAATGCTCCTTTTTATGCAAATCTTATCAGTGTTTGAAATTTATTTTCTTGATGATAGTCATTCTGACTTGGGTAAGATAGAAGTTCACCGTAGTTTAATTTGCGCTTCCTTGGTGAGTAAGGATGTTGAGTTCTTTTTCAAATACTTATTGACCATTTGTCTTTCTTGTTCGAAGAAGCATCCATTCAGTTCATTAGTCTATTTATTTACTGAATTATCTATTTTTGTGGTGTTTACATCTTTGTAGTCCTGTCTGTATTCTAGATCGTAACCACTTGTCTAATGTGTGGTTCACAAAAATACTCCATTTTGTAGGCTATTTTATCACTTCTGTTATTATTATTATTATTATTTTGCTGCACACAAGCATTCTAATTTTATGTAATTCTATTTGTCAGTTCTTGGGAATATTATATATGTTATTGGAGTCCTCTTCAGAAAACTCTTGCTTATGCCTATAATTGAACTATTTTTCTCTGTTTCTCTCAAGAAGTTTGAAAGTTTCAAGTATTACCTTCAAATCTTTGTCCCATTTTGAAGTTATTTTGGGTAAAAATGAGTGGTATAGCTGTAATTTCTTTTTTCAGAATATGGATATCTGACTTTCTTAGCACCATCTGTTAAAGAGGAAATTATTTTTTACCAATAAATATTTGTATTGAATTTTGTGCATTTCATACAATACCAATTAATCACATATAGAACCCTTACTCTATCTGAAACATAGCACCCCCAGTGGATTTCATACAGTCTGTCATATATCTTAAGGCCTCTTGAGTTAAGTTTGTGTCCCCAGATGTCCCTTGTTGTGAGTTTATCCATTGGAACCTGGCCAGATTATATAGCAGCACTCTCTTAAAGAAGACTAAATCTCTCTCACCCACAGAGGGAGTTTTTTTTAACCAATGTGTATTTCATGATATTTGTTGAAAATTACGTGGCTCTAGTTGAGTGTTTATATTTCTGGATCTTTTATTCTACTCCATTGGTCTACATGCATGTTGTTGAACCATTGTTATTATGTAGCTATAGTATTATTTGAGAGTTGGTACCTTGAGAGTTGCTCTTTCTGCTAAGGGTTGCTTTAGCTATTTGGAGTATTTTTATTTTTTTAACATGAATTTTATAGTTCTATATAGAAAATTAGAATTTTGATAAAGATTATATTGAACGTTTAGAAAACATTCAGTAACAAATCCATTTTTACAATATTAATTTTGCAAATATTTCTACCTGGGAAATCTTTCTACCTTTCAAGTGTCTTTATATCTTCAGTGTCTTATATTTTCATTGTGGATGTCTTTCCATTTTTTTGATACATATATTCATGAGTTTTTATTTTTTTAAAGCTATTTTTAATGATTTTTCACCTTAATTTCTTCCTTGGCAAGCTCATTCTTGATACATAAAAATTTTACTGATATTTGTGTGTTGATTTTTGTATTCTATTATTTTAATTGTTTTTGATTCATTTAACTTTTTTATTTTTATTTTATATGTATGAGATTTTTCCCTCCATGTAAGTGCTCCACATGTGAGTACTGCCTAAAGAGACCAGAAAAGGTGTCAGATCCCCAGGAACTAGGGTTATGGATGATTGTTACCTGCCATGTGGGTGTTGGGAACTGAATTCAGGTCCTCTGCTAGAGTAGCCAGTGATCGTAACTGCTCAATTGTTCCCGCATCCCCATACCCAAGTTTTCTTGTGGTCTCTTGTTTATTTAGAGTATAAGACAGTGTTATCTATAAGTAGATATAATTTGATTTTTTTTTCTTATTTTTATCCCTTTTTTCTCTTATTTTATACTCTGGGTAAGATTTTGAACATAGTACTGAATGAGAGTGGAAAAAGTGGGCACCCATCCCTTTTTCCAGATTTTAGAGGGAATGCTTTTAGTTTTCTCTACTTAATGTAATAATGTTAAGCACAATTTTCAAATAGAAGCAAAATTTTATAGCATTGCTCTATGGAGCCATGCTATCCTTGACTCTTAAGTGATTACTGTTAGGAAAAGAATCAAGGTGCTGGAAAGATGACTCAACAGTTAAGATGGCTCTTGCAGCAGGCCTAGGATCAGCTCCCAGCACCAACATGGTGGCTAACAACTGTCCTAACTCCAGTTCCAGGGAATTCTAATGCCCTCTTATGTCTTCCATTGATACTGCATGACATGGGTGCATATACATACACATAGGCAATACATTCATACATCTAAAATCAAAAACACAAAGAGAATCAGGAACCTCTAAATTCGCATCTCTGTACCATAGTTTATTGTTGACTCTTAGAACTCAGCAAAGAAGTTTCTTTGTGCAATAATAGTGATTAGCACAGAAGCTCACAACTGTTCAAAATGCTGTGAATAAGTGTAAGTGGAATGCTCAGGCACAAATGGAACATCTATATCATTCTCCCTCTCCCACCAAGGTTTAGGAACCATCATGAAAGATGGGGCAAATAGATTGTAAAACCCAGAGTTAGGGGAGAACCAGAGTGAAGCATTGTCTTCTGGACATGACAAGACTGTTGCACTCATGAACTCACAAGCATTCGTGGTTGCTTGCACAAGACTTGCATAATAACAAGGCAGTTACAATTCTAACATGGATTGGAACTGGGTTCATGAACCCCTACTAATACCCAAGGAGCTAAGGATAACTGAAAGATTCTGGGTGAGGCAGAGTCAGTTTTCTTTAAGGGTGTGGCACCTAGTTGCTCAACTGTGCTCCAGTAGATGGCTAAACACACAGGAGTATATGAATGGGACAAAAGCAGAAATTGCTGTGGATTGGTTACTGAAAAAAAAAAGGCATGAATTTTGAAGTTTGGATGGTGTAGGGAGGGCATGGTGGACCTGGGAAGGGTTGGGGGAGTAGGGATGAATGTGATCAAAATATACAAAATTCTCAGAGTTAAAAGAATTTTCTTTTAAACCAGTGTAGCCAGGTCTGAAAAACTTGCAGAAAAAATCATGTGCAAAGTTTGGAGGGAGGGCAGATGGGCTGTGATTAATGATGAGATTAACTCCGCTAAATAAATCCACATAATTTTCATTGAGAAAATTGGAAAAATGCTTGTCTCCCGTCCTTTACTGGCCAGAGGGTATCAAAGGGTGGATTCATTTGAAAGACTTTAAGAAAACAGCAAAGAAAACTCTGCTCACAGGGCCATGTAGGAGTGCTTCCTCTTAGTTTTGCAGGTATTCAGAAGCCGTACAGTCCATGTGAGGGGAGGCAAAGCTACAGCTTGACTTGGGAACATATCTTGCCATTTGTTGTACCAAATTCCACCTTCCCAGACCGACATGCTCTCTCAAACTGACACGATGCCTTCTATTTGGGTTTTTGCATAGGTTATGACGTTCAAGAGGGTGTGACTTACAAAGGCTCACCAACTGTTTGCAATCCAGTTCGTCAAGATGGTGACTACCCCCACTTCTCCCAGTGTCCTTAGCACTTCCCAGTGTCCTCAGCGCTTTCCAGTGTCCTTAGTGTCTGTCCTTAGACCCTGCTCCTCATGCAATTAAAGCTGACTGATTGGGTGGGTGGAGTGACTGTCTCGGAGGACACATCTACTCAACACCATTTTTGACAGGATGCTGATTTTCATATTATACATGATGCTAGAATTATTGGATCACAAAAGTTTCTATCCAGATGTCAAAGGTAAACCTGGGATGACAGGCAATATGTGTGTTCTTGGATTAACTTCAGACACTCCCTAGGATAATTAATTATGCATGAAGTTGTGTGAGGCCCGACTTTAATCCCAGCACTAGGGGAGGCAGAGGCAGGTGGATCTCTGTGAGATCAAGGGCAGTTTGGTTTACATAGGGAGTTCTAGGCCATGTGGCACTTTACGGAGACCCTATTTCAAAAAGACCAAAATTCTTTTTGTACTTCTGTCTAATTTTATATCCCTAACATAAGTTATTGGTACTAAGTAACTACAGACAAAAACTTTTGCCACATCAAGACAGAATTTTAAAAAGGGGGAAATTTTCCTTATAGTGGTTTTCATAAAGATCACGTACACAGTTAATGAAGTCAATGGAATATCCTCTTGGTTATAGCCAAGACTATCCACCAGACATGAGATGACCTATATCATTTCATCTGGAAGCAATGATCCAATGTTTTGCTCCATCACATTTCTGACCAATTTAAATGGAACTGAATTGATTTAGGACACTATTTTATATGCAATAAATATCATTCATTGAGGAAAAAAAATTATTTAACAACTGGGCTCACTTATGTCTCCAAAATTTACTCTTTATAACATAAAATTTTAAACTGTAGTCTTCGTGGTTCCTACTAGAATTCTATTTGTGTATTAATAAATTGAGTAGTTAAACTTGGCACATATGCAGGTTATATTTTTTTCTACAAGATCATTAGAATCTTACTATCACAGTAATTATAGAATTCTAAAGTACACAATCCTTTTTGGCTGGTTTTGATGCATAAGTTGTCAGTATAAACAAACTACTACTGTTAGATAGCTTTGAAATGATTCCAAACACACAGATTGCTATGCAAACGATGTATTTGCTGTGACAAGAACTTAAAGTGTAGCCCCTTTCCTTACAGAATGTGATATCTTATTAGATCCTGTCTGCAAGTTACTGACCTAAACTACTGGCTTTCAAAATACTTAAAAATCCTAGAATTTGACAGATATTTTGAGCACTTAGGGTATAGTCAACAACTTCTTCTAAAACTAATAGCTAATGCTGTAAGAAGGGCATAGCTTTGTGATCTTAATTTCTCAAGGCTCCTCTGCCAACATAAAAACCATGATTACAGGGCTTTCATGCATCTCCAAGATGCCCTGCTTGTCTAGACATAATCTGAGGGTCAGTATCTAAAGATACTAAAGGACTGGCTCTTAAAGGATTATGACTATAACACAGTGATAGACTGCTTGACTGGCATGCATAAGGCCCTAGATTTAGGGCCTTTTTTTTTTTTTTTTTTTTAATCAGAAAAAAAGAAGTAAAAACTTTGGATCTCTCTTCTTGGAGATAACATCAAGTCTAGAAAATAGGAATGATAATGGTAATGACCTGGTTACAGAATGTGGTATTAGGAACTGTGTAAGACACCTGATAAACATAGAAGACAACGTTTTTAATTCAGAGAGAGTAGTATGTATGAAGGGGCTACAGAGATGGCTCAGCGCTCAAGAGCACTGGCTGCTCTTGCAGAGGACCCAGATTTGATTCGCAGCATCCACATGGTGAATAACAACCATCCCTAGCTCCAATTACATGGGAATCAGACGCCCCCCTCTGACCACTGCAGGCATTGCATGACATGGGTTTGCTTACATAATATGCAGACAATACACTCATGGACATAAAATAAAAATAGTAAATAAAATATTTTATTTAAAAAGTTTTATGTAAGTGTTTCAGGGCTGAAGAGATGGCTCAGTGGTTAAAATCACTGAGTGCTTTTGCAGAGCACCAATGTTCACTGTCCAGCACCTACATGGTGATTAACAACCACAAGTAACTCCATTTCCAGGGTATCTGGCGCCTTCTTTTGACCTCTGTGGGCTTTGCATGACACGAGGTCACTTAAATACATGTAGAAAATGCACTCATACACATAAAATAAAAATAAAATGAAATAAAATGTTTTATAGATGACAGAGAGAAAATGGTTTCCATTCCTGAATTAAGACTTTTGACTCAGATTAAGATGTATTTTACCAAAATTTAAATATCTTTTTATAAAGAATAATTTAATTCAGTGGCAATAAGTAATATGAAGGTTAAAATTTTGTCAATTTTTATAGCCAGTTAATAAAGGATATTTTGTCTCAAGAATGTAATGAGGTATCAGTCAAAATAAGCATATATAATTAAAACATATGGAATTGTCTCCCTAAAGGATTTGGGGACAGTAGCTGTCATGAATAATTTTGATAATGGTTAAAGCCTGTAGGAATAAAGACAAAATAAGCTGGATATTGGCATTTTGTAATTAGAAAACAAACTTTATAATTTCCTAGATTGTGGATGTTAATAACTGTGAAATCTATACATGTGTTTACTGAATCTAAACAGATTATGGATTGTAGGAGACAGGGTTTTTCATATAGGAGTGAGATACTGCATATAAAGAAACAGAGAAGGGTGAAGCTAGCCACATGATAATAGAGTGTCATTGGAGAAACAATCATGTTTTCATGTTTTAAATAATATAAATATTCATTGAAATATTAATATATATAAGTATCTGTAATTTTGTCATTATACAAAACTTATATCCTGATTCTCTTCACTCTCATGAGATATTGTCTACAGCAGTAGTCTCCCACTACCATGAATTAAACTCAGTATTCACCTATTGTCTCCTAATATGATAAGGTTCTTTAAAAGAATAGTTCTTTCTAGGAATGGGACATGCACTAGACAATTGAAATTTCACGTATCTCATAAAACTAAATCTACCTTAAAAAATTGGCAGGGCTCAGTGTTTATCAAAGAGATGTCAATACCAACAAAAAGTTCTATCAGCTAAAGTGGGAAAAAATTGAACAATATTAGCCTAAGAACAAAATAAATATTTATGAATTCACACTGATATATATATATGAGCTGTCAATAAATAGCAGATTAAATAAAGTGAATGAAAAAGCTGGACAAATCTACCATTCATAAGAAATCTAAATTTTTGTAACTAACATTTTCCTTTGAAGGGACAGTATAACTTCTCTCACTGTATGAGCATCACGTGACTTCTAAAGGGTACAGTATAGCAGAGAAAATATAAGAATACTAACAAAAGCAGGTGACCATGGTGAACATTTCCCATGATATGTCATGTTGGGCATATTTGACATAATGCGATAATAATGCTAGTTTATCTTAAAGGTTTTCCACACACTAAGATTGTATAACCATTGTTTATTACTTTTCTGTTGCTGTAATGAAATACTCAGAAACACAAGCCACTTAAAGAAGGAAGTGTTTTGCTTTGGCTCTGCATTCAAGGTATCGTCCATTGAGGTGGAGAATTCAAGACAGAAGGATCTTGAAGCATCTGGTCATGTTGCATCCATGGTCAGGAAGAAGAAAGCAGTGCATGCCTGTGCTCAGTTTACTATCTCCTTTCTCTGCAGTGCAGGATCCTAGCCAAGGGAATGTTGCCACCTACAATAGGTGGGTCTTCCCCCCTCAATTACCCTAATTAAGATAATCTTCCACAGGCATGCCCAGAGGCTTATCTCATGGTTGATTTTGGATTTTGTCAAGTTGATACTTAATATTAACCATGACAACTGTGAAAAAAATCACACAGATATTTAATGATTGATATTCTGAAAAATATCTGACTAGAAATTCTCAAAATTTTCAAAATGAAAAGGTATGTCCCAAAACTATCACCATTCAGCAGAAACTAAAATGATTTGACAACCAAATATAACGTAATATTTTGGATGAGGTCTTGCACACATACACACAAAAAGAGAGCCAGTGAAAAATTCTGTATAAAGTATGAACTTCAATTACTAATAATATATCACTATTAGTTCATTGTTTTAAATGTGACAACAAATTAAAGTCTTAATAGATCAAAAAGAATGTGGGGTGCTTAGGATCTCTGTACTATCGTCGTAAAGATTCTATAAATGTTCAGGAGCCTGGAGATAACAGAGAAGGCAGAGGTCAGAACATGTTGATCAATGAGCACTAGGTAAGATAGGAGTAAGGAGTACCCACTATGTTATTTTATTGCAGAAATAAAGTAATCTGCATTTCAGAAAACTGTAAGAAATAATTTTGAATGTTTTCATGATACAGAAGCAGTTAATATTTGAGGAGATAGCTGTGTTTAACTTGGTATAAACATTTCACAATGTGTGTATGCATTTGAAGATCACATTTCCCCATTAAATTCAACAAATTTGATGTTTCAAAATTAAGCATAATTTAAAATAACAGGTAAATAAAATAAAACCTTTAGTTTCAAAAATGGTAGTAAATATTTGTTTAATTGGCTGAGGAATAAAATAAAGCAAGCCACCTTTTTCTTCTCTTACATGTGATATTATACCTTCTTAACATGCTCTTAAATATGATGGGTCAATCTCCAATCTAAGAATAAATTATTTTAGCATAAGGAAGAATCACTATCATCTCTCTATCTATGCACCTACCATTTAATTATTTGTCTGTTATTAATCTATCTATTATTAAAATACAAGTAAGACTCCCCATGAGGCATTATCCTATCTCTGTAGAAATATGTACGCCTTCAACTCTGAAAGCATTTACTCTTAACTGAGAAAAAAATGTGGGTCTCATTGCAGCTGTTGTAAATGTCCATTTCTGAATGTCAACAATTTTAAAATGTCAATATTGGTATGTTCCTATTAAATATATTGTGAATGTGCATATTTCCATTGAACACCATTCTCACTGCGGAAGAGCTTTCACTTTCAATCCTCAGTATGTGTATTGTTCTCCAATACACTATTTTCTTCTTGGCCTTTAAGTTATCTTCTCATTTTTCACTTGTTTTTCCACGAGTAAAATTGGCTGTCACATCCCTAGGCTAATGTGATTTCTTACTATGTGCAATATATGTATCCTTACATTTACAGACAAGTATCCCTGTCACCACTCATCAAAGAAGCTCATTTTGCACCAGTCAGAGACTATTATCAAGTACTACAACTAGTCACACACGGACATTGTCTATGAATTTTCCAGGCCTAAGTGACAAATCTACAATGCAACCTCTACACCTAAGGCTCATGTAACATAGAACAGGGATAATGAAGAGGACACTAATGAATATCACAGTCTCAACAATGAAGCTCTCTCATGAAGGGGAGTGTCATGAACACAAAAGGTCACAAGTAGCCAAAGTGTAGAGGTCAAGAGTCTGCCGAATGCTGATGCTTAGACAGGACCCCTTTATTAAACTTCTCCCACCCAAGGCTCAGGGACCATCATAGAAGAGTAGGCAGAAAGACTGGAAGAACCAGGGAGGAGGTGCATGGCCATATGGGAACAGAGGCCTTACAAGCTCCTGGGAACCTGCTCATATGAATCTATGGCAATGGTGTCAGCATACACAAGTCCCATGCAAATTCAGGCAGATAGTAACCCAGCATAAAACTGGGAAAATGAACAGCAGACCTCAATTTTATCTAAAGGAATGTTGGCAACTGATTGCTGCTAGATGAAGAGCTGATCTTCCTAAATCAAGGAACTCTAGATAGGCTGATTTGACTCAGTGGACAGACTTGCACTGGGGAATGGCTGGGGACATTGACAACTCAGTGGGCCTTAACAGGGATGACAGAGTATATGAGTTCCAGTGGGCAGGGGACCTATGGAAGGGTGCCAGTGGGGAAGTGAGTATAAAGATGATTAAAATTGTTTGAGCTGTTATGTATGAAATACAAAAAATTTCAATAAAAAAGAAAAGAATGGATTGTTTCAGTTACTTTGTTAAGAGTTTATATTGAGAGGTTTGTTAGATATGCACAGATTACTTCCATTTTGTTAAAGCATAATGTGGATTATTCTTCATGCTGAATCACCAATTGCAGGGCTCTGAATAGTCTTAGTGTATTGGCCTATATTTTAAGAATGGCAGCATTGGTTTAATTTTCTGTCTTCTTTGTTTTTGCACTATCCTCCAATTACCTTTAGCAAGTTAGTGCATGGTGTTTCTAGGCACCATGTTATCTATCGATGTACATCTTTGCATTTTTGTAATGACAAAGTGAAATATACATAAAAGCAATCTACACTAATTAAGATTTTCATTAATAGCTTTCAGGCCACAGTGATATAAACATTCTCAAAATAATCCACTGTTTTCAAATAGTTCATTGGATAGGTGCAGCTTATATTAGTAACAGATTCATTTTCAAATATTACCATCATTTTTTGCAAAGAATAGTTTGATGTATTTTCTCTGAAAGTATTTGTTCTGTACAATGTAGATAAATGTGTTTATATTAAACTTTATATCTAAAGATGCTTAATAATCAAATAGGTTAGGAAAAAGGGAATTGAATAAATTCGAAAGAGATAGGGAAGGGAAAAAGGGATTTGTGGTGAGCAGAGGTAATTTATCAAAAGGTAGCATGTATTTAAAACCAAACAAAAAGATCTGTCAAATATAATTTTAAAATGTTAGTCTTGCTGCAGTCTCTTCAAGTGAAAATAAAATTCAGAATGATGATAATACCACAGGAGATTTAATAGAAAGAAAACTAAAACCGCTTGTGGATTGGATTTCACATAACAAAATTCAATTTCTCAAATCAATTAATCATGGTTTCCATAGTTTCAAGCAGACAGATATGGATTTTAAACACACTGCATTAGACTCCTTAACAAAGACACTGCCTCTAGAAAGTACAGATAAGTAGAGTCAATAAAGTGAGTTTCCATTTGCGCTGAATCATTGAAGTTTCTATAGAGTGTACTTTTCAAATGGAACTTTTCCTTCTTTATCCGCCTCCCTATTGAAAAGCCTGAAAATCAATATTTTTCTCTTTGCTCATAGAGGTTTTTAATTGTACCAGCAAAGAGTTCTAGCAAGTAGAATTGAAATTTATGGCTAACCTTACCCGCATGTAACTCTTCTTATCCTCTGAAACAGATGCAGAAATATTATTGCACACATTTCTATCACTAATCTTCAAAATGTGATAGGCTTGTGTATGTTTCTGTGAGTGAATAAAATAGTAGAATACAGTCATATGCTCCATATCATCTGCTTGTTACACTAAATACTGATTCATAGATATTAAAGTAATTATTCATTATAATCATTTACACCCAGTCCAAAGTCAGGAACTAAGCTCTATCTAAATAACTGTAAAGATATTCCCAAACAATACATTTATTCTAGCTGAAAATGAGATCAAATACAAGATAAATAAAGGATATTAGTCATATACTATTTATGTTGCTATGCTGAAAATAACATTTTTTGTATATAAATATACTTTTAAAAATATTTTATATTATCTTTCATTTCATTGTGTAGTAATGGGTTCCAAAAACATGTAATGAAAGGAACTCTATCTTCCCAAATTTAGAAACATGGCATGATTATTGTAACATATTTAGTTTATAATCAAATTCAGAATAGGAGCCACAAAAAAACCATGAAATAGATGAAATGTTTTAGATTACACACTGAAATGCAATACAATGTCCATTCGTAGAATTGTTAGAAAATTGGGGAAAATGTAAAACAGAGGAAAACTGTGTCAGGCAATGGTGAATACAAATTTCATTACTATTTCACGTTTATCAAAGGCTATTGTACCTATATCACACAAAATTTGTATTCAGAAGCAATGTATATTTGTATATGTGCATACATGTTCATGTTAATGGGTAAAATGCTGTATGGCTTCTTTCTTATACATCTTGCCTTTAAAGTGACAGAAAATTTAACTTACTTTATATAAACAACTATGAATCATGGTATCTTTATTCTTTCAAAAAATGATTAGATTTTCTAATAAGGATTTTATTAAAATTCAAAAGTGGAAACTATATAAATCACAAAAGCAATGTGATTTTTGCTGCTTATATTTCAAAATGTGTGTAATGGTACTAATCATCCACTATTCCAAAACAATAACAAAAATCCACAAACTTTGCATGTTAATGAATTCCATTTTCTGGGTTAGAGAGATGGCCCTGGCTCATCACTAAAAGCTCTTGGAGAGGACCCAAGTTCAGTTCTCAGCCCCCACGCAACAGTTAACAGCCATCCATAACTCCAGTTCCAGGCAATCCAACACCTTCTGGCCTCTGTGGGTATTACACACACATGGTGCACTTACACATATGTAGCAAAACACTCATACATATAAGATAAAAATAACAAATGAAATTTTAAAAAGAATTCCATTTCCTAACAGAAACTACTACATATTACAATAGCATCAACAATTAAAACTTTATGAAATTTTAGCAAACATATTTAATTCTGGCTGTGAAAAATTTCAGTTACTTTCAATATGAGAAATATTTAATTGTAAATTACTACTTACTCTAAGTCAACATTATACACAAAATGGTTGAAATATTTTAACACTTCAATATAGTCACTTTGCCTTCAGCTTTATAAAATTTATCACAAGGGGTTATACCAAAATAACCTATAAAGAAGTGAACATATCCAACTGAATGACTTGGAGAGCTAGTTTTATGGTCTATTAAGTTTGAAAGCTAAAATCCTAAGGAAAATGGAATCAGGCAGACAAGGAAAAACCATGCTATTCAATAAGACATTTGAACCATAGAATCTTTATTTACATTAATATGCCACAATTTTATTGTACCTTGTGTCTACTTATACAGAATTAACAGTTACCAAAAATTTTATTTCCTCATTCTATTAATGCTTAGTTTTATTTTGTCTTTTGACTTATTTGTGGTAATTATGCATATTTGTGCAGTATGTAATACTATTTGAGTATATGTGTGCAATGTACAATAATCAAGTCAGGGCAGTTAAAATTTCTCTCTTTATCATTTTATTGTATTCAGAATCATTGAACTCCTGGGCTCTACTTCTTCACAAATATATAATATTTTATTTTGAATTATACTTACTATACTGTGCTGAAGATCACTAGGTTTTATTCTTCCTATAAACCTCTATTGGATAACTTTCATCCGACCAGCCTCTATTCTGTAATTATAGTATGGACTTGGACTTTATTTTCAAAGGAGGTGAAATGGGATGAGAGATACCCTGTAGTATTTGGTTTTCTGTATGTGGGTAAATATCAATGTAGGAGAAGCTTCTTTACAATCAAGGAAATAAACAGAAAAGTAAGGATGAAACTTGCAGAATGGGAGAAAACATTTAAAAACTAGTGATTTAGACAGAGGTTACTATCAAGGATATAATAATAACTCAAAATACACAACGTAAATAAAAATAATCAAATAAGTGAGAATGTCACATGACTAGAAATTTCCACAAAGAAATACAAATGTATAGCAAATACGTCAAGAAGTGCTCACATCACTACCCATCAAGGAGATGTAAATTAAACTGCAATAAACTCTCCTAACATTTGGTCAGGATAGACCTAAGAAAAAAAGAAAAAACATAGCAGATCATTGCGAAAACACTGAATGTATAGAGCCCACTCACTTCACATTGGATGCCCTGTGTATATCAATTAGTTGTTAATAATGGAAGTTTTGAACACTTTTCAAACCTCCTACAAGTTGTTTCATTGTCCTCGATGTTGCCTCATGATATTTTCTGTGTGGAACAAAATAGTTGCTATTATTATTAATTGTTGATTTATTCCTTTAATTCTGTCAGACTCCTATGTGTGTATTTGTCAAATCTTCTCATTTATTTTTATTAACTCCTTATTTTAGTATGTTGTGTTTGCAGTCTTAAGACACATTGTATCTGATATTTGTATCAGCACTCCAGGCATCTTCTTGCTTATCTTTAAAGTATATTTCAGTTAAAATGTAAATTACTTAACATATATAGTAACAGCATACAACTGGTTATTTTATTTTATTTCATCTGAAAAGTATCTGCTTTTATTATTTTATTTAATCCAGTCTCACTTAACATTGGTACAAAGAAATTTACCATGTTGATATTTGTTCTATGTCTGATAAATCATGATTACCCATTATTCTTTATCATCTACTTTTGTATTAAGTACATATCCTTTAGTCTCACAATTAAATATTTCCTCGTTTAATTGTTTACTTTTGTGCATAAAATATGGGGAATGGAAAGATGACTCAGCAGTTAAAAGCACTGTCTGTTCTTGCAAAATCCCTGGGTTCAAATCCCAGCACCCACATGGCAGCTGAAAATCATCCATAACTCCAGTTCCAGGGGATCTGATGCCCTCTTCTGTCCTCTGCAGGCATTGAATGAAATGGTTGCAGTTACACATATGCAGGCATAACATTCACATACATAAAATAAAAATAAATAAATAAAAATTAAAAGTACAATATGTATTTTAGCATCTACTTCATCTTGAAGATATTAAATTAATTACTTCATGAATAATCTAACAGAACAGAAGGTACAGATATAAGGTCAAGCTACAGCCATCCATCTAATTTTGATAGGTTTCAACAATGCACATTGGAGAAAACACAGAATCTTTATAATACAGTGTTGGATATCTAAATGTTGAAGACAGAAACTAGAACCCTATTCATCAATTTGTAAAAAAGTTAGCTAAATATGCCTAAGAACCTGTATGCAAGACCCGAGAAATTGAAACTGCTACAGAAAAGCTTATGGGAAACAACTTAAGATGTTTTCAAGTTCCTGTTGCACTTTGTTATCCCTTCTTTTGAGAAAAGTTCCTTTAGACTTAATCTTATTCAGTCTAGCATTTTCTTTTTGCTAGTATGTTTTTGTAATTCCTGTTATATTCTGCATGTAAATTCCCAAAAGATACATAGTTCACAAACACTTTCATTCTGTAGGTTGTATTTTCACTGTTGTATGTTATAAAGCAAATTTTGGGGTAAATTTTGATATACTCACACTCATCTATATTTGGTTTACTGTACCTTGGCTGAATATATTTATAGATTTTCATGTCCTGACCTGAAACAACAAACAGCTTTCTTCCTGTATTTTATTCGAACATTTTCAGAGTTTCAATTTTAATTGAAATATTTAATTATCTTTAATTGACTTACATATCTAATGAAAATTTAGGGCACGTTTCATTCTTCTGCATATTGATCTCAAGTTTTTACAATACCTATTGAAAAGGATTTCAATCATATTTGTGAAAACACCAATTTACTATAAAAATATGGGAAATTTTTTTGACTTTATTCTTTTCTATTGATTTATATGTCAGTATTTATGCAAAGCATCATTCTGTTTCATCAACTATTTTTATATGGTGAGCATTACATTCATAATTAGACTAAACAAAATGGATCAAATAAAAACCCCTCGCTGAGTAAAGTAAAAAAAATATGTTTTCAAACAAATACTACCAAACTGAATCCTATAGCACATGAAAAATACCACATGTCATATATCATTATGTATCACAGAAGTCCTTGGAGGGATAAAAGAATGTATTAACCTTCAGAAATCAATGAGTATTCTGTATTATATGAACACATTGAAGACAAGAAGCCACATTATAATCATAATAGATATAGAGTAACATTAAATATGATTAACTATTCTTTACTGTAAAAAGATTTAAAAATTTAGGTTTAGAAGGAATATACTTCACAACATTAAAGGCTGTATATAGCTACCCTGCACCCAATATACTAAATGAGGAAAAGCTAATAGTATTTCTTCTGAGATCTAAAAGAATATAAGGATTCTTACTTTCACAACTTAATAATGTGTTTTAAAAGCAAGAACAAAACCAGTTGTGCAAATAAAAACAATAAAGAGCCTACCAATTATAAAAAGGAAATAATCTAAGGGACTGGAAAGATTGCTCAGCTCTTAAGACTGCTCTTGCAAAGGACCTCCCTTCAGGTCCCAATACCCACATGGCGACTCACAACCATCTACAACTCCAGTTCCAAGGGATCTGAACTTCACTTCTGGCTTTCTCAGGCATTTCATAACATGGGTAGACTTACATGCATGCAGGTAAAACATGCATACACATAAAATAAAAATTTAAAAATGTAAAAATTAAGAGAAACAATCTTATCCATGTTTGCAGATGGCATGATGTTGTATGGAAAATTCTAACTGTTCTATCAAAAAGCTTTTCAAAGTGATAAGCAAATTCAGAAAGGAGCATTGCATGAAATCAATATATAAAAGCAATACTTATTTTTTCTAGGAAATAAAATGTTATATTTAACATATTAAAATTCAGCTTGCTGAAAAGAAAATCCAGAAAACAGTCTATCATAATAATTATAAAAACAAATACAATATTTAAGTTGACATTTAATCAACAATGCAAGTGACCGCTTCACTGAAATATTTCGTACACTGGTTACATATATTACAGAGAATGTCAAAGAGGAGAGCTAGTCCTTGCTTATTTTTGAAAGAATTAATACATTTATACATCTCTACATTTATACATGAATACATCTACAGATTCACTGCAAAGTCCATAAAATGCTAATGATATTCTTCACATATAAAGATAAAACTGAGGCAGGCAAAATAGCTCAAATGATCAATGCACTTATCTTCACTCTTCATCACTTGAGTTCATACTCCAACATGTGCATAGTGTAATGACACACAAGAGTCTATGGTTTTCCTCTGACCTTCACTTGTGCACCTTGCTATCTGTGCTTTGGCACACTCATGTGTACATAAACACACACACACACACACACACACAGGAAATATAATAGGAAAAAATAGAAAATAAAACTATACTATATTTTTATGAAGGCACAAAATAGAAATGTTGCTAAAGCAAAAATGTCAGGCTGAAACATCATAATATCGTAGTTCAAAAAACACTACAAAAATATAATCACCAAGACAGCATCAGATTGGCATATAATTTGACATAAGAACCATGAAATACAGTAAAGTCCAAATGCAGTGTGTTTTAACGAAGAACTTGAGAACACACATTGAAAAAATATCTGTCTTTTGAATGGAACTGGAATCCTCAGATGCAGATATGTAGAAGAGTGGAGCCAGATATGAACCTGTCAAGGGATACAAAAGTATGTTTCACCATGGTATCTATATACCATATGTTTTGTGGTATTATTCATGTCATTATTACAGAAATTACTATGAGTGTCCATAGCATCTATGATGAAGAATCAACAAAAGTGTCTATCCAGAGATGAACGTGTAAAGAAAATATGGCATATACTCACAGTGTTATTGTTATGATATAAAAACAGGAAGATGAAAGGAATTGAAGTCATTATATTGCATACAGTAAGCCAGACACAAGCAGATAAATACCACATTGCTGATTTGTTTCTAGAATCTGAAATGCAGATCTTGAAGATGAAAGAAGGGCTGGAAAGATGGCCTAGTGGCTAAGAGCACTGGCTGCTCTTCCAGAGAACACGGGTTCAGTTCCATGCACCAAAATTTTGGTTAACAACCATCTCCAGTTCCAGAGGATCTGACACCCTCTTCTGGCCTCTGAGGACATTGCATGACATGAGTGCAATTACAAAAACACTCATACACATAAATAAATTAATAAATAAATTAATTAATTAATAATAAATAAATAAATAAAATAGATGGAGTAAAATTATGATCAATAGAGACTAGAAAGACAAAGGAGTTGCTGGGGAAATAATGGAGTTGAACAAGTGCCACAAAATATCATTAGATCAGAAAGAGTTTGACAATTAAATAACATGTCTATAACAATCAATTATATAATAAAAAGTAACTAGAAATTATGAGTATGAATGTTCATGACATATGGAAATGATATAATGTTATAATGTTAGAATATATTTCTTATTATCCATTTTTGATCACTATAAATATAAATGTACATATACATGTATAAAATAAATATATGTATATCATTATCATACTGCTCCAAAAATTATGTACAAATATGATACTTTGTTTTTAAAGTCGATTCCATATCTTTTGAGAAGAATGCTCTGTTTCAATAGGATTAATGAAGTAATTTACATGGTAACAAATTGAGTTTATTATCTTCTTATGCTTATTAATCATACTTGTTTCATAAAATTCAATTGATGTATTTTATTTTTATTCAGTTTTAGGTATATCTTTTTTACTTTCTGAATAATATATTTTGTGAACTATATGATTAATTTATAAAATTAATAAAATACATTAATAAGTTGCATTTAATAGTAGAAAGAAGTACAAGTATATGGACAAAAACTGTTTCTCTGATTATATGTTGATTCTAAAAATATTATAATATCTGTTAAGTTGAAAGTCTAAGATAAAAATAACAGATGGACATTATAGTTAAAAAAGAATTTAATGAGTTTTGATATGCATTAATGAAAAAATCTTCGACAAAATAAACATTGGCTGAAGAGATGGCTCAACAGGTAAAAGCACTTGCTGTGAAACCTGAAAACCTGAGTTTGAACCCAGGACCCACATGGTGGAAGGTTAGACAAAAACTCCCAGAAGTTGTCCACGTATTGAAACGTGCGTACCATGGAACATGCCTCTTTGTGTGTGTGTGTGTGTGTGTGTGTGTGTGTGTGTGTGTGTATTTCCTGTGCAAACAAAGTGAATAAATGCACATAATAAATCATTAAAAATAAATAAAAAATAAACATGAATCTTTAAAAATCTTTATGACCTATTTAATGGTGGTATACTGAAGGTGTTTCTCCATTAGTAGGAATATCACAATATTTCTGAATTCACCACTTTTAGATAACATTTTGTGATTTTTCCAGTCTCTGGAATATATGAAAATAAGTAAATTTTGATTAAAGAAAGAGAAATTCTGTTGTATCATAGGAATATGCCTTTGTGTCTAGAAGATGCTAGCAAATCTACCAACAGTCTCAGACTTATAATTGAATTTAAGTAAGTTATTTGATCCAAAGTAAATATTTAATTGTCTATTGCATCTCTCCATATGCCACAAGTAAATAGTAACTAGATAATGGCAATATTTTCAGTGATATAAAAATATCAAGGGGTTGGGGTTTTAGTTCAATGGTAGAGTGCTTGCCTAGCAACTGCAAGGCCCTGGGTTCGGTTCTTAGCT
>NW_008342161.1:214548-215844 GCF_000622305.1 Nannospalax galili | reverse complement strand
ATATATATATAACTTTGTGTAAAATAATATGTACAAGAACTATGGAAATAAAAGTAAAATATATTGTTAAAATAAATTAAAGGATCAGCAGAGTGTGGTGGGGAGAAATTTTAGTCCCCACAGTCAGAAGTCAGAGGCAAGCAGCAGATCTGTGTGAGCTGAGGTCAGCCAGGTCAACATAGAGAGTTCCAGGCCAGCCAATAAACTTTTGGCAGCTTATTACTACTGAGTGAAAAGTTGTTTATCTTTAAGTGAGTGATACTAGATAGGGTACCGAGTCTCCAGTGGATGAACTCATGTCGAGAGACATCTGGGTACACAAATTTAACTCCATAGGTCTTCACATATAGGAAAGAATGCATGAAATCCAGTAGGCAGGCTATGTGAGGGCCAGGGGAAGGGGGGCAGATGAAGATAGAGAAGGGCTTCTAAATATGACCAGATAATAAATGGGGGTCTACAACTGGTTGTTAACGAGTCTCCAGTGGATGAACTCATGTCGAGAGACATCTGGGTACACAAATTTAACTCCATAGGTCTTCACATATAGGAAAGAATGCATGAAATCCAGTAGGCAGGCTATGTGAGGGCCAGGGGAAGGGGGGCAGATGAAGATAGAGAAGGGCTTCTAAATATGACCAGATAATAAATGGGGGTCTACAACTGGTTGTTAACCAAGATTTATCTGCATAACACACAGTAATTAAAAATGCCAGAATGGTGGAACTAACCTTCTTGGATATTTAACAGACATACCTTGAGATCTATACTAATTGGGTCACAGGGACACAAAGGACACTTTTTGCTCCTTGCCCTCCTAGGTCAATTACTTCCCAGGGGACTATGAGCATCTCTCGAAATGTCCTGTCATTGTGGTGGGTCACCTGTCCTCTTGATCAAGGAGGCCAAAAGACCCCACCAGATGGACTTGAACCATTGTCCAGTCTACAAAGAGGAGGGTCAACACAGAGGAATCATTCCCTCCATGCTCCCAAGCAAACCCAGCCATGGTCGATCAGGACCTTCGACTTATCTTCACATAGGCAGAACTGTTAAAAGAAAGGAGCCAGGGGCTCCTCCCAAGCCCATAGGACCTCTGAGGAACAGATCCTCAAACGACCCCAGGATTAAAAATTAATTGGTTTATCTGGGCCAAATGTATGGCCTTAAACACCTAAAAGGAAAGTATAACCAAAGGTTAAAGGGGCCAATATAATTTCTTAAGGGCCCATATGCATAGCTAAAGGATACATAACAAGCAACAATGCCAGATAGGAGATACCTTATTTTGAGTTG
>NW_008342161.1:203571-213937 GCF_000622305.1 Nannospalax galili | reverse complement strand
ATAATAATAATAATAAATAAAATATTTTTTGTTTTTAAATAAATAAATAAATAAATAAATAAATAAACGGGGATCTAAATATGATCAAGATACATTGTATGAAATGTAGAAAATTTAAATAAAATATACATTAAAAAGCAAAAAAATTATAGTAACATCTTTTTTTATGTACTGGAATATTATTTAGGTTAAAAATTATGCTCAGATTGATTATAAATTAAATCTATTCCCAATCCAACTCTGTCAGGTTTACTTCAAAATTAGTATTTATTTTTTGCTCAAAACAATATTATCAGAATGTCAATCATCTATATTAAAGAATAACAGTTGGTTGAATAACCATAGTTACTATCAGCACCTTTAAGATAATTAAACTACTTTGTTATTGTTATAAGGATAGACTAAAGTAACACAATGTCTCCATTAATCTAATACTTTAAGACCTCACGGTTCATGACATTCACTTGTTACTGCACTAATTAATGATTCATTATCATTAGATAATCCTACTTTTTAAATCTCAGCCTATGTTGTACCATTATTAAAATGAATTTCAGGCACATTGCATATCTAAATCTAGAAAACAATACAGTGCTTCAACTGGCTCTCACCGCTTGCTGTTTGCTGTTGAAGGTGTGAGTTCTTGGCTTCCTGCTCCAACTGCCATGTTTCCCCCAACAATATGGATTCTTTTTCTGGAATCATAATCCAAAATAAACTCATTCTTCCTTAAGTTGCTTTTGATCATAGCAACAACAACAGCAACAGAAACAGCTAGCAAAATTGCCAAGCTAACAGGGCCCAGACTCCTGAGGAAAACTGATTCTCTTTCCCCAGCTACCATCAATTGCCAATAGATCCTCAGCTGGGCCAGGACTTATAAGCCCCTCCCACAGACATGTGACTGGCTTAATCTTGTGCAAGCAATCACAACTGCTTTGTATAAACATGAGTGCAACAGTCTTGCAGTGTCCAGAAGACACTGCCCAGGTCATCCCCTAACGCTGGCTCTTACAATCTTATGGCCCATTCTTCATCAAAGTACATTTATGAATCTGGCAAATGTTGATTGAGTCTACAAACAAGGTACAAGAAAACAAAAAATAAATCGATTTTAATACATTTTAAATACATTCAAAATAAGTTTATAGTTTTAACAAGTTAAATGTTTTAAATGAGGCACAAACATTTTTTTAAAAAATTTGCACGATTGCAAGAAGACTCTGAACATAATGGAGGGACAATCTTACAATTTTACTTTAGTTTTTTGTGGATTTCTGCACAAAATTAAAATGCAGCTTAAAATTTGCAATTAGCAAATTTTTAAATATTTATCCATAGTTTCTGAAATATAAATATAAAATTTTTGAAGCAAGGGCAGATTGTTATTACTTTATTGAGAAAGGAAATCTTACTTTACTTAAGTTTGGTGCATGAGTGCCTGGTACTGAAATGGTTAAAGTCAAATTAAAAAGAGAAAAGGCAAAATCAATTATTTCTTTGCACACAAATATAAGTGTTCATCGAAAAATGTGATTTAAAGACAAACTCAGAGATTAGGAACTATATATCATCATAATAGAAGAAGTGGAGAGGGAAGAAAGGCTTTAAGAGGGAAATGAGTAAGTCTGGGAAAACAAATAGTCCCTCGAAAGAACAGAAGAAATTGGTGACACTGTTAATTATATACGAATTCTCATCCTTCAGTGACTCCTATTCTATGTTAATAGTAATTAGTCTTTCCCCCTTGAGATGGGAAGACTTCCTCACTGTCCTCTGCTAACTGATGATTACTCTTTCACCCTTGAGATTGGAAGACTTCCTCAAAGAGGCACATATGGCATTTCATTCCTATCGGAAAACCCTGAAAGCAAGGGAATTTAAGGAAAAGGGAGATATGTTCAACCGTTTGTTGTTTACCAAACATCTTCAGTTCACAAACGCCCTTATACTGCTATTTTCATATTATAGGCCTTTTTTTAATTTACAAGAATAACTTCGTTGTTTCTTCTGGCCCACATCTAGGCTATTTTGAGGGAAGTGTGTTGAAGACTACATGTCATCCTGTATGTACACAGGTTTGTACTGAAAGGGTAGGCATATTGGGTTTAGGCATATTGCCCAATCCTATCTTAAGAGAGTAACATAAACTTATGTTCTCATTATAAATGAGTTGTACATTAAAAAAAAGTCATTTTTAATGTGGATAAATGATTCTGAAAAAAGGTGAGGAAAATATCTTTCCATTTACAACACCCTGGAATGTTGCACAGGTTCTTGCTCTCATTCTGTTTGAAATGATATTTGTTTTTTTTTCCCCCGGATTGATAAACCTCTCCATTGTTCTTCAGCATCTAATCATCTTTTAACTTTCCCACTTGAACCTTGACACATGATCATGAAAAATAAATTTTCAAGAGGTTATTTACTGTGGTGGTGTTCTTAAAAACACAATGCAAATGTGGAAAGAAAATATGTAAATGACCACCCATAGCTGAAATGCTGAACAAACTATGTCTCAACTAAACAATACAGTAATCAGCAATTCCAATAAGGACAAAAGGGAAGGGACATGCCTACAAATTGACATTGAGTTATTTTTAGGGTTTATTTTGAAGAGAAGAAAAAGGTAAAGCTCAAAAAAAGCATGTTATCCTTTGGATAAGAAAGGAAGAAATACAAAAATATATGTAGAGTTAGATAGATACAGATATACATATGTCTTTATATATTTATGCAAATAATTAATAGTCACAAAAATAGAGATGCACGGCTAAAGCAGAAATTCACCAAGAATGTGACTTACAGCAAATGAGGTGAGATAAGATGGAAATGGTATTTTGAAGAGGTGAAGTGGGAGGCTTCACAATTAACATAGTTTCCATTCCAAGGCATTCAACAAAGTGATGTCACAAGGGTAAGAAAAATCTAAAATGAACATACAGAGAAATTAATACATGTAATTAACAGTTTTATGATAACACATAAGAAATACTTCAATTTAAGTATATATTTAAAACCATGAACTCTCTGTGATAATGATGGAGAAATATCAGATTCTGAATAGTACACACATGGCCACCACTCCCTGGCAACTTTGTATAAGGCTGTGTGTCACAAGCTCCCCCCACCACACACATACCATCACAACCACTGGCCCCTCTGATATGGCTCAACCCCAATCACAGAGCACTCCCTGGATCCTTCTTATAATGGGCCAAGCAACTCTGCGCCTGTCCAATCTCACCTCCATACCCCTTTCCCCTCCCTCAAGAGGAGAAAAATATAAAAACCTTGAGTCTGTAAGGGACGGTGTTCTCTCCCTTTCTTTAGGCCCCAAGACTGGCACATACTTAGACTAATGTAATTTCTTACTATCTGCAAAATATGTATCCTTTAATCTACAGACAAATATCCCAGTCACCACTCATAAAGAAGCTTCTTTTGCACCATATAGAGTCTGTTACAGAATACCACAACTGGTCACACACAGGCATTGTGAGTTGCCCAAGCCTAAGTGGCACATGTACAATGCAACCGCTATACCTAAGGCTCATGGAACATACAACTCGGGGTAAAGAGGACGCTAAAGAATATTGCAGTTCTCATTGACAAAGCTCCGATGTGACAGAGGCCCAGGTACTCTTTCCCTTAAATCTTCCCTCCTTGTCATGTGCCTTCTTTCTGCCAGTTGACTAACATCCATATTGGATTAAACTGCCTTGATTTACAGCTTGCCTAAGCTGACGTTTTTATTTTAAACTGTAATAAATTTGTGCTTGAGCTTCAAGAAACATTTTAAGGTGCCAGTAAATGCATGCAAAAAATAATAAAGTTTCAAAATGAATCATTTGAATTATGTAAATCTTCATTATGATGAGCAGAAATATATTTGACACAGTTGTTGAGGTCAGGATGTGCAAGGGGAAAGGTCAAGATTAGTACAAATTGAGTGTCTTGCTCACAGATGGCTCTTACTAGAGTTTTCTAACTAGAAGATGCAAAGGATCTCCTCTGTGTTCTTTGGGAAGGTTACTAATTCCAGTCATATGAGCACTTCACATGTGACCAATTCATCACCTCAAGGCTCCACTTTCTATTGCAATCACTTTGGGGTAAGGGTTTCAGCATATGAATTTAGGAGGGAAGAATAAATTCAGACCAAAGCACCAAAATTTAAGGTAATTTCTATAAAATGCATAAATTGCTAAACAGAAAAATTACCAAACTCTGTTCAGACAATTACTATAAGGCTGATCAGACCCCTACAAGATGAAAAATTGAATCAGCAATAATAGTAACATCAAATAATAATAGTAACAGCCAACCAAGAAGTATTAGACCAAGTGGCTTCCTGTTTATTTACCAAATAAAAGAAAATTCATACCCCAAGCTTTTAATAATTCTTCTCAACTAAAGGATATATTAACTAGAATGAACAAGTATCAAATTAACACATATTATGATGTGACCAACGTAATATACAATAAAACTGTAAAATAATATTTTATTAATATAGATACAATACTCCTCAAAAATATTCTATCAAAATATCCAGTAATATACCAATCAACCAAAACATGATTATGGGAATTTTCCCTAGGTATATAAGATTGATTTACCATACAAATATATATTTAGTACATTAATGAAAACAAACTGGAAAAAAAGTTTATTTTGATTTATATAGAAACACATTAACAAAACACATTGTTTTCTTGATAGAAGCATTCAGAAATCAGGAATAGAAGGAAACTTCATCAACACAATAAAGAAAATATAATTAAAAACCTCAAAAATTATATTTAAGCTCATAGTCTTGAAAGATTAGAAACTTCCCTCCTAACTTTAATAACAAGAATTGTATTTCAAGTTTCACCATGGCTATTTTGAATATGCTGGTAGTTTTTAAACAGAAAGTTAATATGTTAATGGCATCCATATAGGTAATGAAAATGAGAAACTATTTCTTCTTGCCAATGACATGATCCCATATATAGAAAATCCCAGTTAATCAGTAAAATCTATTGGAAGTAATATGGTAATTCACCAAAATTTCCAAATACAATATCAACACACAACAGCTGATTTGTCTGCACTAGCAATGAAAATCCTAAAATGAAGTTTAAGAAAAGTGCACAGAGAATAAAATACTTATGAGTAAATTCATCTACAAATGATAAAGACTTATACATAGGTTGTAAAATGATGCTGAAATAGGATAAATAAACCAGAAATTCAAGGAAAGACATATGACGTGTGAAGATCAGAAGAACTAATTGTATTAATGTGAAATTCAACTCAGAGTGATCACTAAATTCAGGCAATTACTATCAAAATTTAGGAATATTTTATTTCTGATGTACAGGAGCTAATTGTAAACCACATAGAATTGCAACCATTCCTATAATAGCCAAAAAAGTGAAAATAAAAAGCATAGTTAAAGAACCATACTTTGGAGTTTTATAAATCAGTAAAAAACTACACTAGTGAAAATAGCATGATACAATCATTAAAGAAGGATGTGTGCACTAATGGGTTGGAATTGAAAATTCAGAAACTAAATGATGCAAATATTGCCAATTAATTTTTGACAGGGTGGTCAAGACAATTCAATGAAGGAAAAAAATAGTCTTGTGAATAAATGATCCTAAGACAGTATGGGAATGAATGCAGTTAGATTTAAACTTCATAAAAAATTTAATTCATAATAGATTTATGATCTGAATACAAGAGATAAGCCAAATTATCCTTCAAAGAAAGCGTGAATAAATCTTTATAACCTTGAAATTTTCAATGGATTCTTGGCTATGATCCCTAAAGTTCAATCTTTAAGAAAAGAAGTTACATTCATCAACATGAAAGACTTTTGTGAATCAGAGTGCATTATGAAGAAAATGAAAAAAAATGGAATAATATCAGCTATTTACCACAATAAGGATCTCATTCTAGTTCATGAAAAATGTAGTTGCACAAAATTATGACTGTACAATTTCACATCATATATTCCTAAAAGATCCAAAGCCAAATTCATAAACAATGCTTAAAACCCAACAAGAATAGTTCAAGAAATGTGCAAAAGACCTATACATTTCCATGATGATCTACAAATGTCCAAAAGATGTATGAAAGTATAATCAACATCATGAATTGTTATAAAAAATTAAAACTACAATGAGATACGATGTAACTCTCAGTAGAATGACTACCATTTTAAAAGGATCATGGGCCGGGCATGGTGGTTCATACATTTAATACCTGCACTTGAGAGTCAGAGGCAGATGAATCTCTGTGAGTTCAAGGTTAATCAGGTCTACATAGTAAGTTCCAGGCCAGCTGAGGCTACAGGGAGACCCTGTCTCAAAAAGACCAAGACAAAGTAATTAATTAATTAATCAATTAAGTGAAATAAAAGGAAGGATTACATGTAAGAGCAAGGAAATGGAAGAAATTGGAAGTCTTACATCCTTCTTGCAGACATGGAAAATGAATCAGTTGATGTGGGGACAATTTGACAGCTTTTCAAAAAGATAAAAATTCAGTCATCATATGACCATACAATACTTCTCCTAGGTACCTCTCCAAGATTATTGAAATGTATCCCTCAAAAAGAAGTTGGACAAACCTAATAACACCAGTTGTATGCACAAAAGGTGTAACAGACAAAATGTTGAAAGCTTGCAGTTCATTCATATAGTGTTTATATGTGTTATTTATGGAGGAAGAAAGGAACTCATGAAAAACTGATTAAAGGGTGCAGAGGTATTCTGGGGCATAATGAACAACTTTTTGTATTAGTTAGTGGTTGAGCAAAGCCTAATATCAATAATGTCAATGAATTGTTTGATCCGAAATAATTTCATTTGATGGTAATTTCACCTCAATGATATAAATATTGACATTTTAATAATTCATGAAATTTTCTTTTATTTTCAGTCTCTGTTTTTTTTTTTACAGTGGTGTGTTCAATGTTAAAATTTACTAATTTGATGAATAAAGGCACAGGGACCCTGGTAGTGGACTTTTGGATCATTTTGCCAAATGTCCTTAGAAACTGCAATCAATCCTATGTACTAGCCACTTCCCCAGATTCTTGGCTTAGAGTATAACAGGACAATGGATCTTGCCTCTTGTACATTTTATTAACTAGCTCCTTATGGTTAGTTTCTTGGCCTCGGTCCAAGAATTAGCTTCTTTGACCTCTGTGCCACAACTCTTAATTTCATGAGGAAAGGCACTCACTTTTAAAGAGCTACTGATTGGCATGGAGGAGGGAAGACTACCATTTCATATAATAAGAAGCAGACAACAATAATTTATCAGCAGATGGTCTTGATTAATTTTAATTGATTCTGCAAAAATGCTTATGTGAAAGTCAATAAGGACATAATATCAATAATTTTCTTTTGAAAATACTTTCAAAGTGCAAGTTATTCATAGACTTAAGGCATTTGAGGATTATATATTCTAAAACATAAATATAGTATGTTCTGGTTTTACAGCAGTCTTCTAATCTTGAGCACTGCAAAGATACTCTTTTCTTATTTATACTTTTACTTTACAGGTTGATGAGAAATGCAAAATATGTAATGGTTTAGAGCCTTACTATTATTTGAAATACAGATCTTCCAAAATATATACCATTAGAGAGAGAATATAAATATCCCAAACCATATAAGAACAGTCAGAAATATGCATGGAATAATATATACATTGAGGATTACAATTTATTTTACCAAAAAGTACTCTTTTTCCTGCTGTCTCAATATAATAACATGGACAGGATTTGGGAGATTGTTTTACATGGCCAGTTTATTCATACCTATATTTCATTTGAATACAATGATCACATTTTTAAGGAAAGTATGACCGAATCACTCACTCTGTCTTACTCTAAAAACATAGGTAATTTATACAATGGTCATATAAGGACTTCCCTATCATATCTTTTCTGTGAATTGGGTGTTTTTCTTGCTCCTTTCCTTTGGCCTTTCATCAGTCATCTCACCAATTTACAAAGTACACCAACAATTAAATTCTAATTAATAAGATTCAATAAAAGAAAAAAATCTCTTCTTTTTGTGAGGATCCTTTTTCCTTCCATTCACACTTCTTTCTAGCTTCAAAATCTCCTTCCCAGCACACAGGAGGCAGAGGCAGGCGGATCTCTGTGAGTTCAAGGCCAGCCTGGTCTACATAGTGAGTTCCAGGACAGCTGGGGCTACAGGGAGACCCTGTCTCGAAAAAACCAAAAAAAAAAAAAAAAGAACTCACTGCTAGAATCATTTAATTTGGAAAATTACCACACTACTAAATGAGATTCTGAGCAATGGAGGAAAAATAACGTATTAAAGTATACCTATCATTGTTCTCTGAATTTAGGCCTCCCTTTGATTCTTATTGATATTAATTGTTCCTCAACAGTTTTCAAATGTCTTTGCATGCTTTATTGAAATGTATTTAATGCTGATGAACCATCTTATTCTTCAACAGTGACATTTGCCACCTCTTACAAAGAGATGAACTTTTTAATATTTACTCTTGATAGATGCTATATAAGGAAAAGGAATTAATGCAAAGAAAAAAGTTAGGTATACTTGCAATCGTGTAACTTTAAAGCACTGTAGACAAGAGTGATAACACATCAAAAACAAATATACAGTTAAAAATAGGTATATACATACACAGAAAATAAAACTTTTAATTATAAATGAAAGATGGTGACATTGGATAAGATCATCAGAAAAGGAATATAAACTGAGCATTGTGAATAGTGGGAAGATTATTCTAAGCAGTCAGAAGAATATGGATACTCTTGCTAATTAGCAGAAATTTTATTGCACTTATCAACTAAGCCAGGTTGTTATCCCTCAATTATTGCAAGTGTAAAATAGGAATTATGAATAACATTATATATTTTAAGTTGTTACAAGAATATGATTCCATTCAAAAGGAAATTATCTCACAATGTATCAGGAGAAAAATATCAACTCACTAGAACAAAACTGTGCTATATTTTGCTTTCGATTAACATAGTTATATTAAAACCCTTGAAAATAGTTAATTAAAACTATTCCTTAATTTTCAAATACTTGTGATTTTAACTTAAGATCAATTTGAAACTAAAATTAATACCAATTATTTTACTTAAAAGAAACATGGACAGGTGTTGTATGACACTGTTCTTGGGTAAATGAACAAACCCCTACTCACCCCAGGTAGTTAATCAATGACAGAGGAAAATAAGCATATCACCAGAGTTCAACTCAGTGAACCAATGAGTTTACTGACATTAATTACAGAAGTATGGGTGAGGGATTACTTACAGGAGCAGAAATGACTCAAAGACACCTGCATCATCAAATGCCCATCCTGGCCAGGGGTGATCGCTCAGGAAAGCCACTTCTAATTAGCTGAGCTGGTCCAACAATATCTCTCAGCAGTCCTTAGGGTTTACATATGCTTGGGGAAGGAGGGCCCTAGTGAATCTGGTCAACTTTAGGGACTTCCTGCTATTATTAACTTGTTTACTTCCTGAAATTAATGAGCTTTCCCGTAGAAGGAAACGTTTCACCTCCCCTTAGAATATCCTGTTGTTTACCTTCCTTTTAACAGCCTGAATCTTAAGGGATTTCCCTCCAAGACAGAATGTTTTACCTAGGAGGAAAGTATTTCACACAATAGAAAGTGACCATCAAAAAGGGAATAATGGCAATACAAATTTCAAATTATTAATGGCAGTTAATTTAAATCCAAAATCTAGGATAGAATGACCCAATGTGAATGTAAATTAATTAATTAATTAATTTAAAAAAAGCAAAACCTTTAGAATTCAACTGAAAAAACCTGGGGATAGTATCACACATATCATCTTATTAAGAGGATGGGGTGTGGCAAGAGAATCAGACATTCAAGGTCACCCTCAGTTATATAGAAGTTGAAGACAAGCTTAAACTACATGGGACCATGTCTTTAAAAAAGCAATAAAGGACTCTCCTAGCCTGCACTACTATCCTCAGGCCTATTGGGGTAAGTCTATAACACAGCTCTCCGCGCCGGGACTCCCTAAGCCACATTCACCCTTCCATCCACCCCGCCCCCCCCACCGTTCTATACTCCTAGTTTGGGCCCTGCGCCATTCCTAGTCTTGGGGCCACAGACAAATGGGGAACCAATACTGCTTCCTGATCCTTCTCACCCAGAGCAACTCAGTCCCTTTCTTGGGCTCCAGAAGCACCGCTTCTGGTCCTGGCCCTGCCCTCATCTCCCTCTACTTCCCTGGGCCTGCACCACCGGCTAACTCTCCTAGCCTGCACTACTATCGTCAGGCCTCTTGGGGTAAGTCTATAGCGCAGCTCTCCGCACC
>NW_008342161.1:202245-202827 GCF_000622305.1 Nannospalax galili | reverse complement strand
AGCTGCCCTAGACCAGCATCTTTCCTGGGCCAGGCTCCCAGGCCAGTCCAACCCCCAAATTCCCAAGGCCAAAATCGGTCCTGGAGGGATCCAGACCTTAGGAGAAAGCCTGAAGTCATATGACCATCATCTGAATTGGGCCCACTGCGGAACTCCTGAAGACAAAATCAATCTGGCCACTCCAACATAAAATCAAAAGAGAGAAGCGGAAGCTTAGACGAACCAGCTCTTCATACCCAAAAAGTAAACCACAAAGACACATAAAGCTCAAAAAAAGAAGCAGAACCAAACTTGAAGGCCCGAGTGTCACACAAGAGTCAGAAACTACAAAAGAAATTCACATGTCAAAATCACAGAGAAAAAATAATAACATGAAAAACCAAAATAACATATCCCCACCAAATAACAGTAATCCTCTACAGGAGCACAATGAGAATCCCCCAGAGACAATGCAGGACATGGAACTCAAAAGAACAATGATGAATATGATAAAAGAATGCAGTGAATTTAAAGGACACACAAACAAGGTAATCATAGATCTGAAGGAAGATAGGGATAAACTTCTGAATGAATTCAGAAAAG
>NW_008342161.1:194459-198093 GCF_000622305.1 Nannospalax galili | reverse complement strand
AAGAAAAAACATACAGTGATAAAACTTTAAATGGATTTCTAGAGTTTAAGAGGAATAGTTCAAGTTTTGGCGTTTGAAGATGTATAGAATATGGGAGGGCTTTTTTTGAGATCTTTGTAATACCCATCTTCAAATTATTATTACTGGGTTTTGTTTTAGTGGATTTTGTTGTTGTTGTTTGGTTTGGAGTCTCACTGTAGCTCAGGCTTGTTGAGAACTGGCCTTGAGTGGATGGCAGTCCTCATGCCTCTTTCTCCCCAGTGGTGAGATTGCAGGTGTGAGCCACCGTCACTCCTGCCTCTTCAAATCATTTTTTCAGTCAGATTTTATATTGATTTTACAGGGTTTTTCTCATGGAATGACATTAGTTCACCATTTCAAACATAGCTTGGTCACACAATGTAGTGTTTAATGAAATCTTACAGGTGATTTTTTTATTAACTTGAGCTAAAGCTGTCCTACTGAGAAATGGTTCAAAGATCATAAGTTAATGAAAATGATAGTATGGTGTGTCCTTATTTTTCTGGTTCTTATTTCTTTGGACAAATTTTCTTTTAAGATAGCAGTATTGCTGGATTACAGACTAAGCTAGACGTGGCACACGCCTTAAATCCCAGCACTTGGGAGACAGAGGCTGGAGGATCTCCGAGTTTGAAGCCAGCCTGGTCTATAGACATTGTGAGTACCAGGCCAGCTGGGGCTACAGGGAAACCATGACTCAAAAAGAGAAAATAGACTAACCTCACAACCCAAGTTCCATTACTTTCTGTAGCTTTTTAATCTTGGGCAAGAAACAACTTTATTTCCTCATCTTAAAATGAGGCCAAAAAATCTGAATTACTGTAATATTTTGCATATTGTTAAAACTGTAACTTTAATTGTAAAAAAAATTAAAAAAAATAAAAAAAGTAAAAAAAAAAAGAAAAATTAAAACCTTTTTTAATTAAAAAAAAAAGCAATAAAAAGAGAGAGGGTGTGCTGGATATCTTTAGTTGTTAACTTTGCAGACCTGGGTTGAGGAGCCTCAATTGGAGAATTACCTCCATTGCATTGGTCCTTGGCCATATCTGCAGGGCATTTTGCTGATTGTGGAGTGATGCAGGAGGGCCCAGCACACTGTGGGTGGTGCCACCTGTATTATATAAGAAAGCAGGTTAAGCACAGGTCAGAGGAACAAGCTACTAAGCAGCATTCCTCTATGACCTGTGCTTCCGCATCTGCCTCGAGGTTTCTGCCCTGAGTTTCTACCTTGGCTCCCTCAGTGATGAACTGTGACTCTGGATTTGTAAGGCAAATACCCCCTTTTCTACCCGAGGTGGTATTGGTCAGAGTGTTTTGTCACAGTAATTGTAAGCAAAGTAGAAAGGAGAGAAAGGAGAGAGGAAGAAGAGGAGGAGGAGGAGGAAGAAGAAAAAGGAGAAAAGAAGGGGATGAGGAGGAAAAGAGGAAATATGCAAATGAATATGAATGTTTATAGAAGGAAAAATTGTGTTCTGGAAGTAATTTTAGCCCAAAGAAAATATTTTTCTTATAGTGAAAGGATTCCTTACTAATGAGCAGTGAAAATGAAAACCAGTATTTGAGCATGTGTTTATAAATATTACAATATTACTAGGCAAACTGAACTGTGATGTTTAAAATGAACTTAAATAAATTAAATAATAAATATTCATTTGATAAATATGATTTCCTTCCACCTACTATGAATATTGTGCTCTTAATGATCATTTTGACTTAATGTTTATTTTTATTTGTTAACATAGGCAAAATTATAAATTTACTTCTAATTATTCACCACATGCAAAAATTATTTCCATGTAAGTAATAATTTAAAGATTGAGAGAGAATGTTTTCAAAATCTTAAGAACAAAACAATATAATGCAGAAATTATTTTCATGTAAGTAATAATTTAAATCTTAAGAACAAACCAATAAAAACAAAGGGCAAAATATACAGTAATGGAGATGATTTGATTTGACCTATGAAATAGGAAATTTACAGCTAAGACATCAAAAAATAAAAAGGAATTGCTAGAAGACAAGGCATGAACATTAATCAAGGAATAGGTTTTCACATGTCTTGGGGACTGAAAAAGGAAAATGTTTATCACTTGTTAAGTAAATATGAACATTGAGAGATCATTACTAGAAAAATATTTAATGCTCATGTTTCTGAGTTAAATTATGCTATTAATCTAACATATATTACCATTAAAGTTTATATGTCTATTATTTATGAGAATGCATTAAATGTTTTGAAAATCTAGCAATCTAATTTGTCACATTTAGTTCACTCACAACTGAATACACACAGCAACATAAACAGCTGCATGAACGTCTTCTACTTAAAAAAATTCTGTTCTGTATTCATGAAGTATGTAGTTAAATCATTGGTATATATTAAAGAATAAAGCTTTCACTTGCAATTTAAATGGGCTAGGTGCATACTTATACACTCACCAATAGGTTAATATAAGAACAGTAGTATATAAAATTATAGAAGCACCATAAATATAAATGTACATTGGTCAAATACATGATATATAAAATTTTCAAATTTTCATGCTAGGCATAAAATATGAGTCTGAAACAAAATATTTTTTTATGGATTTGCATTGCCTTTATTTATTGTGTGTGTGTGTTTGTGTGTGTGTATGAACACACCATAGCACATGACTGATAATCAGAGGAACCTGTGGGAGTTGGTTCTCTCCTTCCACCATGTGGATCCTGGAGATCCCAGGGTTTTATGGCAAGCATCTTTACCCACTTAGCCATCCTGTGAGTCATGAAATGAAATATTTTTTAAAAGCAAAATAAATGTGACTGGGAAAGCCAAAAACACCTACTTTGTTTTTAAGATTGAGAAATACATGTATGCTAGTTAATCCACAACCTTTTATATAATGGTAAATGATGAATGACAAATTGTGAACATGAGTTTCAAATTTATTTTTTTGTGTATGAGTGTTTGCCAGCATGTATGTAAGTATACCATGTCTGTGCAGTGTCTACGGAGGCCAGAAGAATGTGTCAGATATCCTGAACTGTAGTTAGTGACAGTTGTTAGCAACACGTGGGTACTAGAAACTGATCCTGGCTCCTCCTTAAGAGCAGCAAGTGATCCTAACTGTTGAGCCATTTCTCCAGCCCATGATATAGCTATTTTTGTTATAAATAAGCATGTAGGATTTTGTAATTAAGTGAGTTATATTCAAATAATGAATTCAAGATAATTCTTAAATGGTGACATAAAGAGAGCTGTTCACCTCTCCTTTTGTAAATCATAACAAATCTATGAAAACTGTGGTATTTTGGAATTGAGACTGATGTTTTTTTCCTTTAAAACCCAATTATACTATGAACAGAAAAGAACTTGTGTTTAATTTAGCAATTATAATTTATATGAGCATTTACTTACATACTAATTTACTCTTAATTAAATGATATTAAAAAAAAACTGTCCACATGCAGACAATTCATACATGCACACAGTTATGCACAAAACTAGTTTATTTTAATCAAGGACTTTATAGGTTTTATTTAGATCTAACATTTGTCATTACTAAAGTTAAACTGTTTACTTGATTATATTTATATTATTAAACAATTACAAATCTCAAATTTATGCTTC
>NW_008342161.1:191511-194419 GCF_000622305.1 Nannospalax galili | reverse complement strand
TTTTTCTCTAATTTTTAAAAATCCAAAGTCTACATTATATTATAAGTCTTTAAGCAGGATGAGCAGGTACCAATAGCTTTATTTTAAAATGGTCTTTTCTCCTTTCAATTAAATTGGGAAAGATAACAACCTTTCAAAGTAATTTTGAAAGTATTTTTTTTGTTGGGATTATACTTCCTGCAATCAAATCTGTGAAAAAGAAATATATGAAGATTTTATATATACACAAAGATATACATGATTAAACATGTATTCAAGAATATTCCTGAGCTCTGCTTCCATGGGCATGCATGACCCACAGGACTCTCTCTGAACTACAGGCCTCTCTCTCTACCAGGAGCACTCTGGGCCTGGCCCTGCCCTCACCTCCCTCTAATTCACTGGACCTGCAAAACCCACCAGCCTCTTTCCTGGATGACAGGGCTGACCTTTCCTCTTCCTGATCCTTTGCAACTAAACCAACCCAGCTCCTCAGTGCAGTCCTCAGGAGCCCTTGGGGCCACTTCCCGCCCCCATCTTCCTTTGTATCTGTGGGTGGCATGGCCACCAGCTGCCCTAGACCAGCATCTTTCCTGGGCCCGGTTCACAGGCCAGTCCAACCCCCAAATTCCTGAGGCCAAAATCTTTCCTGGAGGTATCTAGACCTTAGGAGAAAACCTGAGAGCATCTAATCCTCATCTGACTCGGGCCTCTAAGGGAACACATGAAGACAAAAGCAATCTGGCCACTCCAATATAAAATCAAAAGAGAGAACCGGAAGCTTAGAGGAACCAGCTTTTCATGCCCAAAAATTGAACCAAAAAGACACATAAAGTTCACAAAAAGAAGCAGGCCTAAACTTGAAGGCTTGAGTCTCACACAAGAATCAGAAACTACTAAAGAAATTCACATGTCAAAATCCCAGAGAAAAAATAATCACATGAAAAACCAAAACAACATATCCCCACCAAATACCAATAGTCCTCTAGAGGAGTACAATGAGAAACCCCTAGAGATAATGCAGGACATGGAACTCAAAAGAACAATTATAAACATGACAAAAGAATTCAATGAATTTAAAGAACACACAAACAAATCAAAGAGCTGAAGGAAGATAGGGATAAACTTCTGAATGAATTCAGAAAAGAGTTAGAAATATTGAAGAATACTCAGGCTGAATTGAAGAAGGAAGTGAAAAACTTAGTAAGCCAATTAGAAACAACAGGAGAAAGCCTCACCAATAGTATGAATGAAATGGAAAACAGAGTATCAAGGCTGGAAGATGAAGTGGACAAACTGGACCACTCAAGCAAAGATCATGAAACATTTAAGAAATCACAAGAATGGAATATGCAGGAATTGTGCATAAAAAGACCAAACTTATGAAGCACAGGCATACAGGAAAGAGAAGAATCCCAAGATAATGGCATGCACCAAATCTTCAACAGAATCTTGGAAGAAAATTTCCCAAAATAAAAGAAAGACATGCTCATACAAATACAAGAACCATATAGAACACCAAACAGACAAGACCAGAAAAGAAACTCTCCATGGCACATTATAGTAAAAATACTAAACATACAAAACAAAGAGACAATACTGAAAGCTGCAAAAGAGAAACAGCAAGTCACATATAAAGGAAAACCCATTAGGATTACAGCTGACTTTTCAGTGCAAACTATGAAAGCCAGAAGAGCCTGGACCAAAGTATTACCAGCTTTAAATGACCACATATGACAGTCCAGATTACTATACCCAAACAAAATATCTATTATAGTCGAAAGAGAAAGAAAAATCTTCCATGACATAAATTGGATGAAGAAATTCTTATCCACAAAACCAGCCCTTCAGAGAGTTCTGAAAGCAATAAAAAGAGCTGAAGAAAGGAATGACTATACCCAAGGGGTTGCGTAAAGAAATTCATTGAAGGTTTAACTATGGAAAAGTACAGCTATATCAAGAATGTAAACATAAATAAAAATAACAGGATTCAATACTCATCTTTCATTAATAACTTTAAATATAAGTTAACTCAACTCCCCAGCCAAAAGACACAGATTAGGTGAATGGATTATGAAAGAAAACCCATATTTTTGTTGTCTGCAAGAAACTCATCTCATTTTCAAGGACAGACACTATCTGAAAGTAAAAGGATGGAAAAAAATATAACAAGGAAATTGTACTAAGAAAAAAGCAGGTGTAGCAATTCTAATACCTGACAAAATAGATGTTAAACTAAAACTAATCAGAAGAGATAAAGAGAGCCACTTCATTCTGATCAAAGGAACAATAAATCAAGAAGATATTACAATCAGGAACATATATTCAACAAACTCTGGTGCATCCAACTTCATAAAAACAATACTACAGGAGTTTATACCCAGATTAATCCCAACTCATTAATAGTAGGGGACTTCAATACCCCACTTTCTCCATTAGATAAGTCAACAGGACAGAGAGTTAATAGAGAGACATCTGAATTAAACAATACCATATATCAAATGGACTTAAGAGACATCTACCGAGTATTCCACTCAAGCAGCAAAGGACATACTTTCTATTCAGCATGCCATGGAACCTTCTCCAAATCAACCATATACTGTGGCACAAAACAAGCATCAACAAATACAAAAAGAATGAAATAATTCCAGGCATTCTATCAGACCACAATGCAGTAAAGCTTACAATCAAGACCAGAAGAAGCCCTAATCACCACATGAACACATGGAGATTAAACCTCCTAAATTGTGAATTGGTCAAAGGAGAAATTAAGAAAGAAATAAAAGTATTCCTGGAACTAAATGAAAAGGACAATACAACACAAAAAAACCTCTGGGACACACTGAAAGCAGTCCTTGGAGGGAAGTTTATAGCTCTAAGTGCCTACATCAAAAAACCAGAAGATTCACAAATAAATGACATAGCATTG
>NW_008342161.1:177359-191337 GCF_000622305.1 Nannospalax galili | reverse complement strand
AAGAAAGAGCACCTCCAAATCAACAAAATCAGAGATGAAAGGGGAAACATCACAACAGACACCAGAAAGATACAGAACATTATAAGGGAATACTTTAAAAATCTATATGCTACCAAATTCGAAAACCTAAAAGAAATGGATGCATATCTAAAGGCATGGGAACCACCAAAACTAAACCAAGAAGAGATTAGCAGTTTAAACAGATCAATAAGAAATGAAGATATTGAAACAGTAATACAAAACCTCCTGACTAAAAAAAGCCCAGGACCAGATGGATTTACAACAAAATTCTATCAGACATTTAAAAAGATCTACATCCAATACTCCTTAATTTATGCAAAAAGATAGAAATGGAGGGAGAACTCCCAAATTCCTCTGTGAAGCCAGCATCACACTAATACCAAAGCCTGTTAAAGATACAACCAAAAAAGAAAACTATAGACCCATATCCTTAATTAATATACATGCAAAAATTCTCAAAAAGATATTTGCAAACTGCATACAGACACACAGCAAAAAGATCATCCACCATGATCAAGCCGGCTTTATCACAGAGATACAGGGATAGTTCGATATACGTAAGTCAAAAAAAGTCCTAAATCATATAAATAGGCTCAAAGACAATAACCACATGGTCATCTCAATAGATGCTCAGAGGGCCTTTGGCAAAATTCAACATTAATTTATGTTCAAAGTCCTAAAGATAACTGGACTGGAGGGAACATACCTCAACATAATTGAAGCCATATATAACAACCCCACAGCCAACATCATTATAAATGGAGAAAAACTGGAAATACTCCAATTCAAATGGAGAACCAGACAACACTGTACACTATCTCCACTTCTCTTTAAGATAGTGATTGAAACTCTTTTAAGAGCAATAAGACAAGAGCAGGAAATTAAAGGAGTAATAAATGGAGGAGAGATCAAATTATCACTTTTTGCAGATGATATTATATCTAATAGATGCCAAAAATTCCAACAGAAAACTCTTAGAAATTATGAACATGTTCAGTAAAGTGGCAGGTTACAAAATTAACCTACAAAAGTCTTTAGCATTTCTATATAACAACAATAAGCAATCAGAAAAAGAGCACATGAAAACACTCCCTTTCACAACAGCTTCAAAAAAAAAAAAAAAAAAAGCTCGGAATAGACTTGACCAAAGACATTAAAGAGCTCTACAGTGAAAATTTTATATCTTTAAAGAAAGAGATTGAGGAAGACATCAGAAGATGGAAGGACCTCCCATGCTCATGGATTGGAAGAATTAATATTGTGGAAATGACCATCTACCAAAAGTCATTTATAGATTCACTGCAATGTCAATAAAAATCCCCATGACAGTTTTTGTACTGAATTGGAAAAAAAACATCCTAAGATTCATATGGAAGCACAAAAGCTCTCAGACAAAACAACTCTTAGCACTAAGAGCAATGCCAGGGGGATTACTATACTAGACTTTAAGCTGTATTACAGAGCTATAGTCATAAAAAAACATGGTACTGGCACAAAAATAGACCCATAGATCGATGGAACAAAATAGAAGACTCAAATACGAGTAAATGCAATTTCAGCCACCTGATATATGACAAAGGGGCCAAGAATATTCACTGGAGGAAAGACAGCATGTTCAGCAAATGGTGCTGGCAAAACTGGATCTCCACCTGTAGAAGAATGAAACTAAACCCCTATCTTTCACCCTGCACAAAAGTCAATTCCAAATGGATCAAAACCTCAATGTAAAGCCTGAAACTCTGAAACTGTTAGAATAAAACATTGGTGAAAACCTACAAGATATAGGTGCAGGAAAGGATTTTCTAAACTGGACATCAATTGCTCAGGAAATAAGGGCAAGATTTAACAAATGAGTCCTCATTAAACTAAAATCTTCCGCATATCAAAGGAGGCAACCAGGGAAGCTGTGGGAGACAGGCTTGAGCCTAGGGTGAAAGTCTTAATGACATACATACAGCAGGTCTGAGGCAACAGGTCCAACAGCTGGAGCCACAAGGAATGACTCCTGACATATGCTCCCATTGGCAGATCATGAGACTGACGCCTAGAGCTTCCCAGTCCCTGATCAACACCCCTGAGATTCTAAATTTCAACAGTTAGATATTGCAACATACTGGGTCATGGGGTTCCCAGGAATCCAGGCCCCATACAAGAAACCGGAACCTAAGTAACTTGAATCCTATTATGCTAATAAGGTGTCTGACTCACGATGTCATGATAGGACACGGTCCTGCCAATGATCTGAGTTGTAACTTCATGACTGGACCCCCACCCCACATAAGCTTGTACCCTTCTGCAATAAACTAGATCTACACCACCGAACCTGGTCTCGTGTATCTGAATGCAGTTCTGCTGACACAGTCTCCTCACCAGCTCTGGTGTCCAGGACCAGGCAGAAATAGTGTTAACTGGAGTCGGTGCTGGTGCAAGGTGAGGAGTACACTGGTGCTTTACCAGGTAACACCCATGCTAGCGGAGGAGTAGCGCCCAGGTGATCAGAGGCGGCGCCCTTGCGACAGGAGTCAGCAGCACATGATCAAAGAACGGAGGGGTGGTGCCAGGAGACAGCACCAGGAGAGTAGAGGGGCAGCCACAGCTGGTGGCGGCTGCAGGAAACAAACAGAAAACCCACAGAATGGGAGAAAATCTGCACCAGCGACACATCCGACAGAGGTTTATTATCCAGAATATATAACGAACTCAAAAAACAGAGAACCAAGACAAGAAGTAACCCAGTTAAAAAGACGGGCTAAGGAGCTGAAAAGAGAGTTCTCGGAAGAAGTAAAGACGGCTATGACGCATCTTAAAAAATGTTCAACATCACTAATAATTATGGAAATGCAAATTAAAAGCACTTTAAGATTTCATATTACCCCAGTCAGACTGGCTAAGATCAAGAGAACTAATGATACCAAATGTTGGAGAGGATGTGGGGAAAGAGAACACTCATCTACTGCTGGTGGGGCTGCATACTAGTTCAACCCCTATGGAAAGCAGTGTGGAGAACTCTTCAAATACTACAAATGAACCTACCATTTGACCCACTTATAACAATCCTTGGGATATACCCAAATAACTCATCCTGTTGCAGAGACACTTGTACATCCATGTTTGTTGCTGCTCTTTTCACAATAGCTAAGAGATGGAAGCAACATAAGTGTCCTTCAATTGACGAGTGATAATGAAAATATCGTTCATTTATATGATGGAGTTTTACTCAGCAGTAAAGAAAGATGAAATCATGAAATTTGCAGGTAAATGGATGGAATTAGAAACTGTTATACTAAGTGAAGTAACACAAAAGTAACAAAACTCCACGAAAAATGACGTATGTTCTGCCTGACATGTGGATCCTAGAACCAAACCCTGATAAGTGAGTATGTATCCAGACATAATTACAGGAACCAGGGGAAAGGAAACAGGGAGGTAAAGGAAAAGAAAAACCTGAAAGAGAAGAACAATAAGAAACAGGCCTTAATAAGGGAGATATGAATGAAAATTGGGTTAGTTTAAGGAGGGAGGAGGGAAGGGTACACAAGGAACCTAGGGGTGAAGGGAAAGAAGAGCTCAAGAGAGGTAGGACCGTAGGAGAAGGGTATTATTAAGGGAGAAAGGGGAGAAATGGGGGGAAATAATGACTAGCTAGTTTTGAAAACCATAGGGAACCATATTACTCCTTCAACCTACTGACAAATTATACATAACAGATCAAGAAATATATGTCTAGGTAAGGTTTTATCTGAGAACAATTGATCTTTGCCTAAGATTTATCTACATGACACACAGTAATTAAAAGTACCAGACTGGTGGAACTAACCCTCTTGGATGTTTAACAGGCATACTTTGAAGCTTATAATAAGTTGTTCAGAGGGACAAAAAGGACAATTTTTGCTCCTTGCCCTCCTAGATCAACTAGTTCCAGGGAACTTTGAGCATCTCTCAAAATGTCCTGTAATTGTGGTGTGTCACCTGTCCTCTTGATCAAGGAGGCTGAGGAGACCCCCCAGAAGGACGTGCACCAGTAACCAGTCTACAAAGATCAGGGTCAACATAGAGGAATCATTTCCTCCATGCTTCCAAGCGAAGCCAATCATCGTCGAGCAGGACATTTACCTTTTCTTCACATAGGTAGAACTGGTAAAAGAAAGGAGCCGGGGCTCCTCCCAAGCCCATGTGACCCCCAACGAACAGATGCTCAAATGACCTTAAGAGTACAAATAAATTGGTTTATCTGGGCTAACTGTATGGCCTTAAACACCCAAAAGGAAAGTATAACCAAACATTAAAGGGCCAATATAATTTCTTAAGGGTCCATATGCATAGCTAAAGGTTACATAACAAGCAAAAATGCCAGATAGGAGATATCTTCTTTTGAGTTGTTGGCCAGGGTGGACAAAGGGATTCCCAGATAGTAACCCAGCAGAGAACTGGGAAAATGAACAGCAGACCCCAATCTTATCTAAAGTAATATTAATAACTGTTTGCCACTAGATGAGGAACAGCTGACCTTCCTAAACAAAGACCTCTAGATAGGCTGACTAGATTCACCAGAAGGACAAGTAGTGGGGAATGGCTGGGGGTACCGACAACACAGCAGACAGTAGCAGGGATATCAGAGTATAAGGACTCTAGTTGGGGGAGGGAGGCTATGGGAGGGTGCTATCTGGGAAGTGGGTGTATAATTGAATAAGATGGTTTGGGATGTTCCATGTGATACACACACACACACACACACACACACACACACAAATCAACACATTTTAACAGATATATTATATTTGAGGAGGAAGCATGGAAATTACATCATGCTAATTAGTAGAGATGATAACCATTACCACTGAAATCTACCCCATGACTTTATAGATGTACACAGGCACCAAGTATCCAAGGGCAACCGATTATGACTAATTAATAATCAGATACATACTGATTAGAGATGCATGCACCGACATCTCAGTGTTAGTAGCAAAAACAATGAGTCTTTCTGCAAGGATATTTGAGAAAGAAGCATAGAAATTTACATCTTGCTAATTAGTAGAGGTGATAAACAATACCACTGAAATCTGCCCGATGACTTTATAGATATACACAGGCACCAAGGATCCAAGTGCAACCAATTATGACTGGTAATAATCAGATACATACAGATTAGAGATGCGTGTATCAACATCTCGGTGTTAGTAGCAAAAATAATGAATCTTTCTGCAAGGAACAATATGTTCTAAAATGAAATGGAGATCTTTTTTAAAGGTTAAAAACTCATTCAATTTTATATCTTACAGAGCTTATACTGAGTTCAATATTGTATAACTGTATTAATTAAACTGTGAACCTAGAAACTTGAAGCCACTTGTGAAACAGATGTACTCTTTCTCTGGAGTGTGTTACTGATGTTAAATCTGTAGTGATATGCTTCTTCTAATCATGTAGTTATTAAAAAATTTTTAAAGTCATAAAATAATAATTCCTCAAAGCATAAAAATATGCTCCTGAAAAATTAGTAGATGTGAAAAACATTACCATTGAAATCTACCTGACAACTTTATATCTATGCTCAGATGCCAAGGAGCTCAGAAAGTAACTGACTGTGACTAGTAATAATCAGATATATAGAGATTAGAAATGCATGCACAAACATCTTAGTGTCAACTACATTAAAAATGATTTTTTCGGTATGAAACTGTGTATTTTAGTAATGAAATGGAGTTCTTTTTGAAAGGTTAAAATCTCATTTAATATTATGTCTTATAGGGTTTATACTGAGTACAATATTGTATAACTGTAATAATTGAACTGTAAACCTAAAAATTTACAGCCGATTTTGAAAGAGATGCATCTTAGCTCTCGAAATTGTTATTGAATATGTCAATGCTGTTGTAATGAAATGCTTCTTCTAAGTATGTGATTATGAAATAAATAATTAAAAAAATAATATTCTTGAAATAGAAATCCACAGCAATTAGTCTACTGAGGATTTTTAAAGTATATTACTTACAGAAATTTTGATTAATATAAAGCATTTTTATGTCCTATGATTTCAGTTACCATGATTATTACACAAAGTAAACAAAACTTAATTAGTATTTATTTTCTTAAAAATTTGTTTTGGAAGGTGCTCCTTTTCAAAATCTATGTATATAACATTGAATTTTACAGTTTCATGAAACATTCATCTTATTATTTTTAACAAGCACTATTTTATATAAGAAATTAATTTTAAGGGTTTGGAAAACAATTAATAGACCGTTTTAATTGGTTTAAGGCTTTTAGAGTTTCCTAGTTTATAAAGTATCATTTTCCAAACATTTTAACATGTCATAAAATAAATGAAAAATTAAAATGGCCACAGGATTTTTAAATTAATTTTTTCTTTAGGACAAAAAAAAATGCCATACGTGAAAACAATTCTAGGCACACATGTCAAAACTACTTGAAATCCAGATGCATCCAGTAATAAAGTCAAGGATAAAATTTATAATCTTGTCTTTTTGACATGTAAGAAAGGCCTACAAACAGAAGATTAAAGGTGAAGTATGTCATGTAGACTTTAAGAGCTAGATTCATTTAGTGATGAAAATACCTTCCTCAATGTTATATTAAGTAAACTTTTAAAACTTTTAACTTATGGTGAAATAAACTGTATTTTCCTTCCTTGCTTGTATATCTAAAAGAAAAGAAAGGCATTATCTACCTTCCCAGCACCAATTAATATATAGTTTCCTTCCTAGACATCACTGGTTTATAGTCTGTTTTCTGGGCAGACATTGCAGTCCCGTTATTTAGCTTTTTATCCAGCATTTCATTATTACCAATGCTAAGGTATTATTTCCCCCTCTAGGTTTCCCCAGAGTTCCAAGGATCAAAAATTTTTCTTTCCAGTGAAAAGCTGGGGAATTGATGTTGAATTCCTCACCTGCATCATGCAGCAAGGCCCATTGTGCATAAATTTTGAAGACACAGATACATGAAGAAGTTGGGGTTTTCATTTTAATCTTTCATAAAATGAGAAAACATGGAATTTAAATTCAGCTATTTCACCTTAAAAGTTATAGGAAGCCTATTTCTCCAAACATCCCTCTGTTGACTATCTAGAATTAAGATGAGATTAGAGTCTCACCTGGAGAAAGGCAAGGTAGTACTGACAAAGTTGTTAGTGCTCCCTTTAACTGGAGCTGTAAAGTATAGAACAGCAAGTTCAGCAGTGTTTCCCTTGTCTATGTTATTAATGTTACAGAAATCAGAAGATATAGGAATGAAAAGGAAGGAGCAGAGAGTGTTTTGAAGATTTCAACTTGAGGAGGCCAGAAAGACAGCTTAGCTGTTAAGAATGCTTGCTGCTTTTACAGAGGATGCAGGTTTCATTCCTAGCTCCCCTACCCACCCCTATGGTGGCTCACAACTGTTTAAGGGATCTGCAACCCCCTTCTGGCCTCTTTATACCAGACATGAAGATAGTATATATATATTTTTTGCAGGCAAATACATATACAAATAAAAGTAAACCTATACATGAAATGATTTTAGGTTGTGTGAACTTATAGAAGCATCCATTCCTAATTTTGTGGATCCAGAATGTGGTTCTTTTAGGGAGTATATCTTCTTCTGTTGTCAGGCTGCTTTCTTGGAGATAAGAGTGTCTCTTGGACATCTGGAAGATCCGCCCTTATAACGATATCCCCAAGAAAAGCCATGTGCTGTTTCACCTGACACAGAAGCAAGGTTTGGATGAGTCTAGGTGATTTCTATGTTTTGTTATATTAGTACTTGTCAAAAATTAACTGGATTTCTGACCAGAGAAACAAAAACAAAAGAACCCACAGTAAAAGACAAACCATGCTTGGCAGGAAATATCACTGGTGCTGAGGGGACAGAGACATAGTTTCACATTTTCTTCCTTTTGATCAAATTACTAGTTGTGGTTTTGATACTGAAAAGAATTTTAGGACTAAATGGTATAATAAAGACATTTTAATATATGCTTCAGCATGAAAGCTAAAAGATAGCCATTAATGAGAAATAAGACACTGTCAAGTGGGGGTATGAGCTTTCCAAGGGAAAGTGAATAAACAGAATTACTTTTCTTCTTTTTAGATTTTTTGACACAGACTCTCCGTGCAGCCCCTGATGGCCTGGAAATCTTTTTGTAGACTATGGAGATTCAGTCTCACAGAGGTCTGCCTGCATCTGCCTCCCGAGTGCCAGGATTAAAGGCGTGAGCCACCACACACTGCAAAAAAAAAAAAAGAGAATTTTAAATATAGTATGGAAAGTCTCTTCACTCTCGCTTTTGTCTTACAAAAGATCATAACAATTTTTTCCTTTGAAATGAAATTTTGAACTGTTAGTAGATAAAAGAAGGCAAAGTCAGAAGAAGATAAGAGTAGGAGGCTGTTCTTAGAATTTATCTTTTATTCTGATTCAACTTCTGTTATTTTGCCATTAACCACTATTTTCTTACATTTATTTATGTATTTATATACATTGTGTGTATGAATAAGTGTGCACATGTGGGCTTGAATGAAAATTGTGTGGGAGCCAGAGCAACTTGGGGGAGTTGGTTCTGTCCTTCCTCTATGTTGGTTCCGGGGATCAAACAGTGAGAACGTAGCTACTCAGAAATGAAGGATATTAGTCCCAGAAGAAGCCAAACCTATTAATATTTTGATCTATTCTAGATTTTAAACAATGAGAAAATAAATTTATATTAATTCACTCTGTTATATTTTGCTGCATCTTTCTAGAAAACTAATGCTAAATTTGGTAGCAAGAGTTGAAAGACTGCTAAGCATAACTAGAAATATAGAAGTGACTTTGGAACTGGGTAATGGTAGAAAACAGAGGTGTTCTGAGGTTACTATAAAGAAAACATTGTTTCTTTTAAAAGACTGTATAATCAAGGACATGAATAATTTTGCAGTGAGGTCTCAGTTAAATATTAAGAATATATTATTGTCTAATGGAGGTATGGTCATTCTTGCTGTAAAGTGGCAAAGATCTAAGGTGAATCATGTTCTAGTGTTCCACATAAAGAACTTGCAAATGATGACCTCTGTCTAGCTGATTTCTAGGAAATGTAATGCAATGTGCTTTTCCTTAGTGATCATAATGCATTATAAGTGATAAATTTAACAAGATATTATACATAAAGGAAACAACTTAAATACTTGGTGGGTGAATATTTAGCAATACATATTGAAAAACAAAATGAGGAACTTTGTTCTGGAAAATACCAAGTGTGTGGCTGAGTAATCACTTTGTAAAGTTTAAAAGTGAGACACAGTGATGCAACAATGTCAGCATAAGCAATATCAATATGGGCAGAAGTGACAACATGAAGCCTGTCAGACTTTTGGAGTATTTCATGCAAAGTACATTGTATTAGTAAATTGTCATATACTGTTTGAGTACAATAAGAAGATGGATCTGGGAATGAAGAAGCCCTCCTTTGTCTCCTCTAAAACTCCCTATCTTTGGGCAGGCTGCCCCCCTAACTTTGTAACAAGGAGAAAGAAAAACAGCAAATCACCCAAAATCAAAAATGTTGTTGTCCTTGATAATAGCTAAAGGTAAATCATTTCCTTCAGACAATACTATTGTATATTCCATGATATGAAAATGCATATGGTAAGAATAGGAAGCTGGAAGTTTAGTCCTGGGAAGTTCATCATGGTGAGAGAGCTCAATCAGAAATTCTACCTATCTGCCACAACTTCCCTAGTCAGTTTCTGCTGGATGTAGAGAGCTCCCTATTTGATGATATTATCTATTTGCAGCTGTGTGTTCTTTGTCTAGGAAGCCTCACCAGAAGGGATCCTCTGATCCTCCTGGGACTCTCTCAGTTATAAACTCCCACTGCCTGCCTCAATGAGACTTTCCAAAGTGATTTCACCTGGATGTTTGTAAGCTCTTGATTTGATGATGTTGCCATTTGCTCTTCAATTGGACACCTCCAGTCATCTCTGCTAGATAATGTGAGTGTTCTATTTGATGATATTTTGCAGTTTACACACTAATTCTCTTTATCTGCTGCTTGCAATTTATTCTTTTAAATTTAGCTTGTTACATAGCTAATTAACTCACTCATTCAAAATTCAAAGTGTTGCTATCATGGATTATTCCCCATGCAGAACACTTCAGGAAAGACAGTGGAACTATCTGGTTTTACCTACATGTCTTTGTTTAAGAAAACAATATAAAACAAAAATAAATGTTCAGAAAGTTGTTTCATACATTAGCAGAGCTGGCAGTCACTATACAATGGGGCATATCTGGAGGAATAGCCTAAGCTATCAATCTGACCCACATTCTATTTCAGAAGGTGAGTATGCCTCCTCATTTTTATTTATCCAAGCTGTCATTTCTTAGGACTTTTAAGACAATATCACTACTCAGGGCTTCGATGGAAAGCCTTGTTGTCTATAGTTGTTGATCAAAGTCATTAAACAACACTGACACCTATATCGGAGTGATGTTGTTATACAAGTAGGCACAAGAAATAGAAATGCTACTATGCCAGGCATGAGAGCTTGAAGACGACTGGATGTTTTATTGAGATTTAGTGTCTCATAAAGTTGGTCTTACTTTGTTTCAGATTTTCTTGGAATTCTTACCTCATTTCTTCTTTATGATTCCATTATAGAATGGGGATGTCTATTCCATGCCTGTCTCACAAATGTATTTTGGAAGCTGGTAATCAGCTTGGTCTCACAGGTTCAAAGCTGGAGAAGAATTCTGGCTCAGGAAAAAGCATACATTTTAATTATATGATAATAAGAATAAATTTGTAGTGGAAAATTCATAATAGAATTTATATAATAGTGGAGAGTATCAAGACACACTTAGTGGATTTTGCACTAGAAAAAAAAGAAATTTGGACTCAGATGCCCTGGGTGCACACACAGATGGAAATAAAATGAAGATGTCACAACTACCTTGACAGACTATAAACTACAAAATGGCTTTTAAGTATTAGAATATTTGACTAGATTTATCATGTAAGACTTCCTCATCATACACAGAAGGGGAAGAAAACATAAATTTCTATACAATTATTATAAATATCTTTGAGAGTGGAACTCCAATATCCTCAAAAGATATAGTATTACTCTTTTCTATACTATAAAAGTACAGTTGAAACTGTTGTCAAGAATTAGGAAAGCAATATTCAATAGAACAATTGGATTAATGATAGACAGTGACCACATGGTGGTACTCAATTATTAGAGACAAGATAAACATAGTTGTTAAAATAGACATCAGGATCTGTAACTAGAGTATTCTAATTCATAAACATCTGTGGGGTTGAGTTTTTCTTGGTGCTCATGAAAACAAAATATTTTGCTACAACCTCATTTTCTCTGTTCAGGTAGAATATTTGTAGTTCAAGTGAACAAATATTTAACTGAATCTTTAAAAAAGCAAGGATTTATCAATCTTTTCCCAGATTTCAAGCCTACTTACTAATCTAGAATAACTTGAATAAAGGAGATGATCTGATCTGCCTTCAGTATCAGAGAAAAGACCCCTAGTAAACTGCTAAAAATTGTAATGTTACTATATTTCTTAGTCTTCTTGATATAAACTGGTATGGTTTTAATGTTTATGGCCTCTCAAAAATTTAAGTGCAAGTTGAATTCCGAATTTAATTGTTCGGTACCTTAGGAAGAGATTACAACTTAAGACCTCCTGCTTTGAGAGTGAAATCAGTTGCCTTTAAGAAAGGAATAAAGTAGGAACTTTGTGCCATGCTGTCTCCTTTTTCTCAACCCTCGCTACAGGATTCAGAAACAACACATAATCTTGGAAAAGAGACTGGACCATTACCAGCCACAAAATATTCTGGCACTTTCATTTGGGGTTTCTAGACTTCAGAACTCTGAAGAAAAATAAAGCATGACATACGCAAATTACACAATGTAGGGTACTTTGTTATAGCAGTAGGAGTACATTATCAGAGGAGTCTTTTAACAGGATGACTGTACATGAGTCAAAAATAGTCACACACTGCAGGACTTGTTTGATACTGTTTCTGAACTGGCACTACTTTTTAAAAAAAATTGTATTTTATGTGTATGAGTGTTATGCCTGCATGTATTTAGGCAATTTCAGAGATTAGTGACTCTACTAAGTACAGAAAAGATTCAGAGGTAGGACCCCAGCCATATCTCCAAACTCTCAGTTTGACCAAGGTAGAGAACAGCTGAATGTCAGATAATAACAGTTAATTATGGTAAGATTAACCAATTTCTCACTCTATTGCTATGATAGATATTTTTAGATTTCCACATTGAGCCAATTAGTACATTGTCTGGTCCCAGGTATGTAAATATTGATGTAGAAAATTCTTTTTATTAGGTCACTACTGAAAAAAACCACTAGTAGTAGTTTCTTTTTAATTGCCAAATCCAGAGACATCACTTAACCTTTGAAGTATATTGACATTACATCCCTTTGCTACAATTTAGTATACAATAACCTTAATCACTTTACTTGTATAATACATCTCATTGTATAATATTACCTATTCATGTTGCAGTATTGTGGTAATTATATCTAAGGAGTACTCACAGTTTTAGAATTACTGTTAGGACATATCAAAATGTGGGAAATAAATCCAAAAACAACTACAAGTACTTTCTTTTCAGCAAAATTTCTAGGGATCCCAAAGGGTAAAGAGTGTTAAGATATTCTCTGAATATCTGCTAAAGAGATAGCTCTACAGGGTCAACTTGGATTTTGGAAGTAACATATTTTCCTTTTCGTTGTGTCAATAATGTCATTTAGTAAGTGACTAAAAATTGCCAATCTTGAGTCAGTTCTTTTTCTGGTCTGAGCTACTCTGCATTATTCTGCCATTTTTCTCACATGATCCCTCTGATTCTATGATACTTGAAGAGGCAATATTGAAGAGACATGCTGAGTAGAGGATTCGTAAACTTCCTATTAGTGAATTACAGTGAAGTCCCTTAGAATTTTTAGCAAATCTTTGTTATCTATTGAATGTAATTATTTTTATTTTGGAAAACAGCCCTTGCCTTGTTAATAGACTTCAGTGTCTGCTGAAGTTTTATTCTGAGATCAACAAGGTACCCTGTGAACAGAGATGTCCAATACAACCATGGAGTCAGGCCTTCAAAGTTACACTGTAAGTTCAAATGATATTGGTGCATTTGAGAGGAATCTCAAATGGGTACTAAAATCATAAAAGCACCCATGGTCCACAAACATGCTAAACTTTCTTTTGTCTGACAGCTTCTGCAGATGGTCTTAAACAGATTGGATTTCTTTAAAATAAGTACAGTGAGAAAGAAAATTTTAAGTGTGATTTAGACATGTCTGTGTTAGATCATAGTGAAAGTTGACAACTATGATAGTAGCATCTATCTCAAAGATATCCCTCCAGGACAATGAGGATGAGGTATCTTCTCAGTGGCCATAATTTTAAGTAATGCATCTGGGTTTTCATTCTGCTTAGGCAGAGAAATGACCAGATTAATAAATACATAACATTTTATGCATTATAGCCAGCATGTATTCCAGATGGTCAGGACTTGGAAGAAACATAATTGTATTTTTTAAAGAAAATACGGCTATCATATATGTGGACAGAACACTGAATGTTAAATATTACCATACATATACCATATACCATTTGCAATATTTGCAAAAGGGTGACCTAAATAGAATAAAATTTAAGACTGATGTGGATAATATGATTTGCTCTATGGAGACTAATCTACCACTTTTCTCAGATACATCTGTCATCATTCAGTAAGCTTAAGAATGAATTAGCTGTGGTGACAGAGATGGATATGATGATCCTAGGATGGGATCATTGAAATGGAATGCCACCAAAACAATGGAACTAGTAATAGCCACCACTGAATTCTGAATCTGCCAACAACAGAGCCATCACTGACTTTTTGGCATGCCACAATTGCTATGGAATTCTGCCAAG
>NW_008342161.1:162012-177238 GCF_000622305.1 Nannospalax galili | reverse complement strand
TGTTTTCACTATAGAAGGGAAACTTTGGTTTTGGTTTGGAACTGTGGGTTCAGATTTGAAAATAATGTTTCTGCCCCCAAACTACTATTCATGTGCATACAGGAAGTCTTATCTTCTGTCATGCTATTCTGTATTTAGCTACTTCAGAGCAAGAATCTCAGTTTACAGTAAATGAAATACTGTAGTGAGCTCAACCACCTGAAATTAGTTATCACCATACTGAAGCAACAGCTTGACAGAATACTGAAATGGTCTTTTGGACATTTGCTATGTTTGCTAATGTTTTGCCATTTAGAGGGCATTCTCCATGGATACAGGCAAGCTCTGATTCAGTGCTTGACTTTTTACTGTATCTCCCTTAACCACAATTTATGAATCCAAGACTCAAGTAGTAGAAATAGAAGTGGAGTGGAGTGTCTCATTGTTACATCTAGTGATGTACTATCAAAATTTTACTTTGTAACCCTACAATCATATGAGCTACTGGTCTACAGGTTTTAATTTCAAAAGAAGAAATTGCTTCTGACAGAAAAGAAAATGTATTGACTTGGAAGTCAATTCTTTCACACAGTCTTTTTATAGATGCCATTGAATCAATAAAGAAGGGAGTTAGTGTGCTGAGTAGTGTAATTAACTCTGACTACTGAAGGGACATTAGATTGCAACTTTAGGTGAAGAAAAGAAAGAGTATATCTTAAATTCAGGAGAATGCTTGGCTTACACTATTTTACCATGCCCTGAAAAATTAAGCAAATTCAGACAGTACCATTATAGACCATTCAAAGAAGGAAATTTCCACACTAGGTAAGTTTATAACAGGGGAAAACATTTGAAGATTGTTTGTTTGACAAAAGGCTAATGTGCAAAAAATCACATAAGGAACTCAAAAACTCAATAGCAAAATAATCAATACCCTAAATCAAAAATAAAAATGGCATATGAATAAGTCTTTGTGAAACAAAGACATACAGTTGGATGGCAGGTGTATGTGAAAACCTGCAGCATCACAGAATGATGAGGGGAATGCAAATCAAATACACATTGATATATCATCTTTCTTCAATAATAATAGAACATCATTTGTCATTAGGTAAAGGAAAACTGAAGCTGCAGAAAGATTCCATTTCATATGCACTAGGATGACCATAATAAAAAATGAAAAATAACAGTATAGTTGAAAATAAAGTGGAGCCTCCACATATTTATAAGACATCAGTCATTTGAGAAAAATCGCCACTTATTTTTATTATTTAAATTAAACATAGAACCATTACATGATTCAGTACTTACAATTCCATATACATACTGAAGAGAAATTAAAACATAATTCCGATATTTTTTGTGAAAAAATGCTCATAGCAGCATTTTCATAGTCATAAAAACAAACAGGACCATGTATCTATACAGTGGAACATCATTCAACTCAAAGAAAGAACAAAATGCTGACATTGGGTAGAACATGATGGACATTCAGATCAATATGTTAATTTAAAATTTGCAGGAACAAAAGAAAACATATAAGAAGTATGCAGAAAAAAACAAATTTATGGAGACAGAACATCACTGATTTGCCCAGGCCTGATGTTGGAATGCTTAGTGATTGAGTAATGGATGTTATGAACTGAAAGATTTCTTCCTATTAAAACTTGCATGTTGGAGCACTAACCCCAAATGTTGCTGAACTTGGAGCTAGGGACTAGGATAAAGTAATGAAAGTTCAGTAAATTTATAATGGCAGGGATATTATTGGTAGGTCTGGGGCTCTGGTTAAAAACAAGAATAGATGAAAGAGCTGTGGAAAGAGTCATTTCTGTCTAAGTTTAGAAGTATTGGACAGAGTACACCACCAATGATTAAATGTTTCAGAACCCTTGACCTGGAAAATTCTAGACTTCATAACTTTAAATTGTTTTGTTAAGTAACCCTAATCTGTGATAAGCTACTATGACAGGTAGAACAAACTAAGGAAATGGATGTGAGTCTCCTATTACATGGATTGCAAATGTTCTTGAAGTAGAAAATACCATAACTAAACAGCATGAAACGCTAAGTGCCTCCAGATGTATGCTTAGTATACAACTTTGAAAATACACTCGAAATAGAAACATCTCAGATGCCTTAATTGCATTAATTGGTAGAAACGTTATCATAACAGAAATTATGTGGGGAAATTTTCAAACTGATAAACAAGTGTTACAAATACATTCAAACACACAGAGAAAGATTACATAGGCATAGACTTATAATCTCATTTTTGCTTTATAGATTTAAAAGCAATTATGTGCACAGCTTGCCCAGTAGCTGAGGCAGATAAATGTAGCTCTCATCTGCCATCAAAGAATCTTTGCACCAGGTGGAGACTATTACAGAGATCCATAACTAGTCAAAATACAAAGACTAAGGGAAAAAAAATGGTGTCCAGCCCCAATAAATACATTTGCAATGCAACACATACACCTAAGGACCAAGGAATGGAGGAAAGGGCAGAAAAAGTGGAAGAACCAGAGGACCAAGACCCGTGCTGCAAGATAGCATTTTCTAGTCGTGACAGGGAAGCCGAATCCATGAAATGTCAACAATATGGCTGCCTAAAAAGACCGGCTTGATGGTAACTCCAGTTCACATGGCAACGTGAGTGGGGGAAATTTCACAAGTCCTCACCCTTAGATGAAGGGCAACAGGCAATCAGTGTCTGCTGAGAGAGGGTGAATCAGTTTTCTCCAAGGGCAAGCTCCCTGACAGGTTTTTCAAGCCAAGTGGTAAGCACGAAACAGATGTTCACATAAGAAACACTAAATGGACTTAGTAGGTTCTCTCTCTCTCTCTCTCTCTCTCTCTCTCTCTCTCTTTCTCTCTCTCATGCAAATGAAGCAATAACAATTAAAGAGGAAAAGGTAATATATTTGAGATGGAATTGGGAATATGAAAGGAGTTGGAGTGGGGAGAAGGAGGGGTGGATGTAATATAAATACATTTTTCAAGAATGAAATTCTCAAAAATAAAACTTTATATTAGAAATATAAAACTCGGGGCTGGAGAGAGCTCATAGGTTAAAAACGCTTGCAGTTCTTCTAGAGGAACTGGAGTCTATTCCCAGTATGGTATCTATATGGTATCTGTTCCCAGTATGGTATCTATATGGTATCTAACAACTATCCATGACTCCACTTCCAAGGGATCTGACACCCTTTTGTGGTCTCTGCATTCTTTGCATGCTTGTGGTGCACTTACAAAACTTTCATATGCATACAATAAAAAATAATTTAAAAATATATAAGTAATTATGTGCAAGTATAGATATAGTTTGTTTCTAATATATTGCCAGGAATATAATTGGGATAATAATAAAAGGAGCTAGGTATTAGAAATCTGTGTAAAATTAAGGAACTGTCACCAGATGGTAACTCAAATGCACATGAATCAGTAAAAAGAATGAAAAATGACAAATAATCTTAATACAAGTTACAAACCCACACAAGGTGATTCATGTCTTTAATCTCAGCATTCTGGAGGCAGAAGAAGGCAGATATCTGTAAGATCGAGGTCAGCCTCTTCTATATAGGGAGTTTCATGCTAGCTCGGACTATAGGTAGATACTGTCTCAAAAAGAAGGGGGAGGAACAAGAGAAGGAGAGGAAGAGGAATACAAAGAAAAAGGTGAATAAAATAAAAGAAGAAAAGAGTGAAAGAAAGGAAGAAAGAGAGAGAAAGAAAAGAAAGAAAGAAAGAAAGGAAGGAAGGAAGGAAGGAAAGAAAGAAAGAAAGAAAGAAAGAAAGAAAGAAAGAAAGAAAGAGAAGGAAGGAAACTACTATATGTGGCATAGCAATACAACAAGCTGGTGTTGCAGGTATATAAGAATAGCATGTATATTTGTCTCAGTGAAAAATATGTAGAAGCAATTTTATGTAAAACGTTATATGACAGACATGTAGTGCTTAAAAGAAATCTAAAACTTACTGGAATAAAACTCACTGGAATAAAACAGCAAAGGAGATGTTTATAAATAAAAAATTAACTAATCGAATACATAGTTGATATAAATATAGCTGTAATGAGTTACATTAAACTATTTCTTTTTACAATCCAAAGAAAAATAAGGTATCAATTTAAATGAGAAGCAATCCACATATATGGTTGTCCATATTTGGCATAATGAAGTTTCAAATTCCAAGTAAAATCAAAATGGATGTATCATAAAAATTATATTTTTAAGAAATATGTTGGATTAAAAAGATGCCTCACTAAATATATTTAAATGAAAAGACATGGAACTAAAGTCAAAGAGCGAGCCAAGTAAGAATTCATAAGGAGGGGCTGGTGAGATTGTTCAGTGGTTAAGAGTACTGGCTGCTCTGGCAGAGGACCCAGGTTTGGTTCCCAGCTCCCACACGGTAGCAAACAATCATCTATAACTCCAGTTTCAGGAAATCTGACTCCCTTTTCTGACCTCCTCAGGCATTTCATGACATGGGTGCTCTTACGTGCATGCAGGCAATGTACACATACACATAAAAATTTTAAAGTAATAAATAAAATAATAAAAAAATATTTTCCTCTATAAATTTCACCAAACACTTTAACATTCATTCTAATATATATTAGAAGCTAATTCAGGAGAGTTCATACAACACACATACAAACAAACACACACACACATATGAGAAATCTAGTAAAGTGGAATAAGAAATTAATTAAATAAATTAAAATACTAAATGAAGAACTATACACTATGCAAGATAAGAACTTGAAGTAGAAACAGAGAAATGTTCTCTAACATACATATAAAATCAAAGAAAATTAACAAAGTTTTATTTGTTAACCAAGACAACAAAAAGATAAATCAATTTAATAAAAATCACTAATGAAAAGAGTGTTATTATGTATTCTACAGAAATATAAAGGTATAGAAAAGTCTATTATTACCAGTTTTATCCCTTACATATTAAATGACCAAAATGTTCTCAGTACATTCCTGGATACACTAAAGTTGTTTAAACAAAGAAACATAGACAATACAGAAAGATATTTAATAATTAAAGAGACTGATACAGTAATGAAAAAAACCGTCCACAATATGCAATTTCAGTGGAAGTCACTGGGAGATTCTTCCCAATAGCTGAAGAATTAATACTCTTTGGAAATACCTTTCCAAAAAATTGGTGAATTTCCTATTTATTTTCTGAAGCCAGTATTTAGTTTTTAAAATATTTTATTTGTTATTTTTATTTTATGTGCATGAGTGTATTGCCTGCACGTAAATGAGTGCACCCGTGTCCTGCAATGCCGCAGATGTCAGAAGAGGGCTTCGGATTGCCCTGGAACTGGAGTTAAGGACGGTTCGCAGCCGCCATGTGGGTGCTGGCAATCGAACCCGGGTCCTCTGGAAGAGCAGTCAGTGCTATTAACCACTGAGCCATCTCTCCACCCCCGCCAGGATTTATTTTTAATTTAAAAATCCAAATATAATATAGGGAAAGAAAGCTGTGGCCAATCTTTGCATGATATATCATCAACAAAATATTAGAAAGCAAAGACCAATCAAATTTGAGTCGTATACCATGGCCAAGACAAATTATCCCAAAAATAATGGGTTTTCTTAACGTTAAAAATTAGTTGATACGATCTTTAGGCATTGAAATGTATCATTTCCACAGTAGTATGCCAAAGTCCTAACTATGAAGTGCTTCTTGGCATGATATTATTTAGATACGGCAAATAAATGAAGCTATTAGGCTGCATCATAATGTGAGTGGCATCATTATGCTGAGGACTTTAAAAATAAAGATATTTTCTTTTTGGGTCCACGAGTACTTATATAATATTATATTAATTACATTTTTTAACAAGATTATAGTTTCCACTGGGCATCATACATGTCATATTAATCAGCTACTCCTGATGAGGATGTGTGAAAATGTGGACGTTGAATGTCAACAGCATCAGGTGTTTCTGCATGTAATTCACATATCTACAGGCTGACCAAGTCATCTTTGCCCCGGGGGTCTGCTTGGTTTCACATTTTCACTGCCAGTGAATGCAATCTCTTCAGACCAGCAACCACCTGCACAGAAACCCAGGTCACAGGCCAAACTTGGCAAGCAGATTTTCAAATACTTCTTACTTCAGGTTCACTCACATAGCATTAACATCTAAAATTATGTAGGGAGCCAAGAAAGACTAGAGGAATGCTTTGCTCTCATGGAGCACTATATCATGGATGCTACCAGGAGGTGAGGACATAAAGAATGATAAACAGATAATACGAAACTGTCACTTTTCTTTAAATTTCATTTGGAAGTTCAAGATGATCCAAGAGACAAAGATATAAAAATTTAACAATACAATGTCATGAAAAAAAGGACAAGATTATTTCAAAAGTGCCAGGAAAAATATTGACAATATCTTAGATATTCATGATAATAATGCAAAGAGGACAAGGCATACAAGGGGACACCATCAACTCTATACATCACATACACACACACACACTCACACCACAGCTAGTATATGTAATACAATTATAAAAATAAATTGATTTATTTGGGCGAACTCTATGGTCTTAAACATTCAAAAGGAAAGTATAAGTTCAAGGGATTACACTTCCCAGATATTAGGCTTAAGTCTATATAAAGAGTTATTTAGACAATTATTTCTCATTGATGATTTTTTTCCTAACCAAAAAGTGCTGCTCCAATGTAAGACTTCAAATCTTGTTCTCCAAAACTGTAGTGCCCACCTGTAGCTAAGGGAGACAACAATTGAATGACTTCTTAAGAAGAGAAACAAGATAATGATATCTATATATTCTATTTTCTATTTAATTTTATACTTGAATTCTATGCATAGAAGCTAAGCAAGAAAGAAATTACCCATATTAAAATGTTAGAAGTAAGGGCTAGAAAGATGGTGGTTAAGAACACTGGTTGTTCTTGCAGAAGATTCACGTTCAAATCCCAGTACCCACATGGCAGCTAACAACTGTCTGTAACTCCAGTTCCAGGGGATCAGACAGACTCTTCTGTCCTCCACCGGCATTGCATGATGCAGGTGCACTTACCTACATGCAGGCAATACATGTATACACATAAAATTAAAGAAAAATGATAATTTTTTTAAAAAAGAAGTAAAATTTCTACATTTTCTACATTCACATATTTGAACTTTTTATATATAAAAATGCAATAAAATTAAAAATTTAAATCTATCATAACTAGTAAATGAATTGTGCAAATTTTAGAGTTTCATATTTATATTTAAAACACAATTTTGTTGTATTAACAATTGGCATCGTGCAAAAGTTAAGAATATTATTTAATAACACCATCAAATAGAATAAAATAATTGACTTGAAAAAATAAGTTTAAACCTGCAATTCGGAAACAAAATATATTTAAAGAAATTAAGAAAATGGGCTGGAGAGATGGCTAAGTGGTTAAGAGCACTGACTGCTCTTGCAGGGGACCCAGGTTCGATTCCCAGCACCCACATGGAGGCTGTGAACCATCCTTAACTCCAGTTCCAGGGGAATCTAAAACCCTCTTCTGACCTCCACGGCATTGCACAACACAGGTGCATTCAAATACATGCAGGCAATACACTCATACACATAAAATAAAAATAATAAATAAAGAAATTAATAAAATGACTAGAAAATTGAAAAATATTTCATATTTTTATATCACATGATCTAACATGGTTTACATGAAAATAGCACCAACTGTATGTACAAATTTTTTAAAATTCACATCAGAGTCTCAATTCAATTATTTGTAAATTTATTCTAAAATTTATGTGTAATTGCCAAAGGTAAAAATTATTTGTGAAAAACAGAATGAACAGCTCATACTTTGTATTTTCAAAACATACTACAAAGTAAATGAGAACACCTTAGTAATAGAACAAAAAGTAGAATTTTGTGTCCAGGGATAAATTCACTCATTAATGTTAAAAGTATTTTTAATAGGTTTTCAATATTATTCAACTAGAAGCCAGGGCCCCATCCAAGTACTAACTATTCCCAAGTGCTTGGCTTCTGAAATTAATCATGATCAGGTGTGTTCAAGTTAATAAGGTCATAGTCTATGTAATATGATGAAAACAGTTTTTTTTTCATCCCATAGTGTAGAGATGATTTCACTGCTACCTAGATATAAATTAGATCCTTCCCTCCCTTCTTTCCTTCCTTCCTCCCTCCCTCCCTCCCTTCCTCCTTCCTTCCTTCAGCCCTTTCTTCCTTCCTTCCTGTATGTTTATGTTTGCACATTCATAAGAGTGCATATTGAGGCCAGTGTCTATGTCAGTCATACACCAAATTATTTTGTGAGACAATGTAGCTCTCTGAAATTGGAGCTCACTGATTGGCTAGTCTGACTTACCATTAAACTCCAGGGATCCTCTTAACTCCACATCGAGAGCACTGGTATTATGGGCGTGGACTCCTGTGCCTCATTCTCACATGGCTATTGCAGATCAAACTCAAGTCCCTGTGCTTCTGTAGCAAGCGCTTTACTGACTGTCCTGTCTCCAAGTCTTACATATTTTCTTCCGTTAGTGGTGATTGTCAATGTGATTGTGTTAAAGAATGCCTGGATGCCTTTGCTGATGTTTGCAAGTACAATAGATAATGAGAGCCCTGAGGATTAATCCCTTGATAGAGTTTGTTGGATGAACAGCTATTCATCCAACTTTGTAGGTATATTGGTATGTGATAACTAAAGGAATTCAGTCGTCATAGGATCTGTCCCATGTATTTTCATCTTTTTCATGTGGCATATTACTTCACGAGTATACTGCGTATTGCTGCCATATTGCACATCTCTTTCTAACTCAACATTCACTACTGTCATGTGGCCATATTGAAACCATATATATTTATTGTATGGATTGAAACAGGTAAAGAAGATTTACAAACAAAGTAGCTTAGGCTTGGGTGTATTTTTATTGCTTTTATGTGTTGTGTTATAGAATTATTTTGTATTTTAACTGTTGTGAAACATGCCTTATATATGTTATATATTCACATATATAAGTATATTTATATGTATATAATCAGATACGTAGCATCTATACGTTATTGACGTACCATGTAGCACTTCAATATATTTGCAAATAATATAACATTTACTTCAAGTTAAGCATATATTTCTCCCCAAACATGTATCATTCGTTTTATAATTCTTTAAAATTCATTTTTATTTTATGTGTATTAGTGTTTTGTCTGCACATAAATAAGTGTATCCATTGGTGCCATCCATCTGGAGGCCAGGAGAAGACACCATATCCCCTGGAAATGGAGTTATGGACGGTTGTTAGCAACCATATAGGTGCTGGGAACTGAACTCAAGCTTTCCCCAAGAGCAGCCAGTGCTTTTAACCACTGAGGCGTGTCTCTAGTCCTTGTATCATTTCTTTAGGTTAAGAATTTTCAAAATCATTTCTTCTACCTTTCTAAATGTAGAATATCTACAGTTGTGCAATTATGCAGCCCTCCTACATCAATTAACCTTTACAAAAATCCAACACAGACATGATCACAGGTCAAACTTATGGAGCTAGTTCCTCAGTTGAGGTTCCTCTTCCCAAGTTCATCTAGTTTGTGTCAAGTTAACAAAAACTAACCAGCACACGTGGTGAGCTGGATTTGAAATCTGGAACCCATGAAATGGTAGAAGGAGCGAATTACCTCCACAGAAGTTTCTTCTGACCTCCACATTTAAGCCATGGTGTGTGCATTTCTGCACATATATATCATGTACACCCAAAAAATAATAATAAATAAGACGTTAAAAATAAGAATACTGAAATTACTGAAACTATTGTTACTTCAGGGTTATTAATTGACATGGAGCAACACTAATAAATGGCATATATTTTATTTCATTTTTCTTTCATTTTTTGGTTGTTAGCCTTAGCCTTTAATGGCTGCACTATCCCTCCAGCTTTATTTAATTTTCTTAATCATTAATAAAAGTCTTACAGGCTCCTGAGACATTGCTCGTATGAGCTTAAAGCAATAGTGTCAGCATGCACAAGACACATGCAAATTTAATCAGACAAAAACCCAGCATAGAGCTAAGGAAATGGGCAACAAGTCTCAACCTTAGCCGAAGAACCATTGGCAGCTGATTGCTGCTGGGCGAGGGAAAGTTGATTTTCTTTAATGGAGAGACTCTAGATATGCTGACTAGATCCTAGTGGAAGAACTTGCACTGAGGGACATCTGGGGACACTAATTTGACTCGATAGGCCTTAACATATATGAGAGAATGCATGAAATCAGATGAGGGAGGTGTTATAAAGATGATTAAGATATTTTGGGAAATGCACAAAAGTTCAGTAAAAATATACATTGAAAAACAAAACAAACAACAAAAAATAACTCATCAATCAGCATTCACTCAGAACTATCTATGTTCTTCACTAGAGTCAGGATTTCACATAGCAAGGTAGCCTGGGACTTGCTTTATAGCTGAGTATGATCATAAATTTCTAATATTCCTCCCTCCATCTCGTGAGTTCTGGGTTTATAGGTATGCACTACTAGCCTTAGCTTCAGAATTATAGAACTACTCTATTAATAAAATAATTTGGTTTGAAGTTAAAGAGATTAAAATCCAACAGTGAAGTAACTGTTAAGACTCATTTAACCATTATAGAATTTACACAGCACATTATTGCAAGTTTTTTATAATTTACAATTTGGTATCATAATATGTAAAAAATCAGAGCAAGCTAGATACAAGACTTTGAAGAAAATCAGAGAAATAGTTAAACGTAAGAAACAAAAGGCTTTCAAAAACTCAATGTAAGGCTGAGATAAACAGGTTTACAAAGATCAATTTTATTCACTCAGGGAAGAAATTAGATAATTTTGAAGTAGACACTTATTGGCACTCATTTTGTATTTTTGTCTTTATTATGGAGAGCTTTTGAAATCAAAGTTGTCAAATAGGCAGAGTACAGGATAGGTAGTGTACTTGTGACTTGTTAAAATATGAATTAAGAGGAGAAAGGAAGTATGAGATTGGCTTCCAGATGGGATTCTGTCTCTCAAAATCATTACTGGCATTGATTAAATATGTCTTTCCCTTTTCCCTTGTTTTGAAAGTGAAAAATAAATTTAATGAAATTATTATAAACTTCTGAAACATTTATAATGCACACTGCGATGAATTTGGCATAATTCATTAAATTAATGGTATAGCAAAATCCCTTGAAATTTGAAATGCTTATGTTTCATGATGTCTACTCTCAGAGAATAGAAAAAAATAAAGCAAAACAACATGATTCCTTTCTTTTGTTTATTTATTTTATTATTCTATCTATTATTGTTATGTGTATATGTGTATTCCCTGCATGTATGTAAGTGCACCTGTGACATGCAATGCCTGCGGATGTCAGAGGAGGGAGTCAAATCCCCTGGAACTGGAGTTAGGGATGATCGTTAGCCACCTTGTGGGTGCTGAGAATCAAATCCTGGTCCTCTATAAGAGCAGTCAGTGCTCTCAACCGCTGAGGCTTCTCTCCAGCCCTGGTTCCTTTTCTTAAATATTTTATTGAGCTTTTGTAGATTTATCCAACAGTTCTTAATTAAATTTAGGCCCCCTCCCCCCTTTTTTAAAGTGCTGATTCCAGGGCTTGAGAGATGGCTCAGCAGTTAAGAGTGCTTGTTTCTTTTGCAGACGACTTGGGCTAGGTTCCCAGCACCCACATCAGGTGATTCATAACCTCCTGAAACACCAGTTCCAAGGAATGATAGTCTTCTGGCCCCTTCCAGTACCTGCACCCATGTGGTGGATATACATACACTCATACACACACACACACACACACACACACACACACACACACACACACACACACACATCCAAATAAAACAGTAAGCAAATAAATCTTTAAAGTGCTAATTCCCTGTTTTTTACCTCTATGCTTGATTTTCTGTTAACTTTTCTATTCTGTGAACATTTAAGCTATTACAGAACAATCACAGACTGCTTAAAAATATTTTGTTAGTCACAGCCTATGAAAATGATATGGAATTTAAGACTGTGTGGAATTTATTTATTATAAGTAAGTTATACTTTATGGAGAAGTATATATTTTTATTTGGTAAAACTGATTAGAAACTTCAGGTAACAGATCATTTTAATGCTCATATGAAATCTATACATATTTGGAAGTGAATGAAGACATTATATAGTCCTAGAAATTCACTTATATATATATAAAATAGTACTTTAAACTAAGGAAACATCTCTGATTTATGTCCTCCCTCAATGTCATTCCATTCATAGTCCTCCACATTGCTTCTGTTAAAATGCTGACCTACAGATAAAGTAAAAATTATTAGCCTCTAGTTTCTTTTGAATTTCCCAAAAGTGCTATACACTCACATGGCAAAAACAAGCAAGTGCCCTTGATTTATTATAGCTAAATTTGATGCATCCCATAGTGATCTATAATGCACATGGGCAAAGATGATTTCTATACATAGAATAGTCAAACAAAATGATTTTCATAGGATTCCAATGTAGTCTATGCAGCCTCCCTGGCCTCTTTCTTTTTCACATATCTTATAAAATAATTATTCATTCATTAGCAGCAATAGTAGAAAAAAATGGCATAAGTGGATCAATCAATGAACAGAATAAGATGTGTCATGACAGTTTTTTTCTCCTATCTCACCATCCATCGAATTAAAGTCACAGGACATCTAGATTTAGTATACCTAAATAATGAAACAAGAATTTCTGGAGGAAAGGCAAAGATATAATACACCTGAATAAATCAAGTAATGTTATATGAAAGGAAGAAGGTGGAAGAAAGGTAGGAAAAAATGAGAAACTAAGTGAGAGTACCTATCTCATGTCATCCTCCAGCCATATAGGGTTAAGGAAGGAACTGTGCTCACTAAAATGCTTTGCCTTTATGAAAAGGATTTCCCAGATGTGAAAATATGACTAGATAAAGCTGAGTTTCAACGTGATAATTACTAAGAATTTAGGACTGAGTATAAAATTATCTATAGTAGGGGCAGGACAAATAGCTCAATAGTTAAAAGCACACACTGGTACTCCAGAGGACCTGTGTCCAGTTCCCAGCACTTTCAAGTGGAAGCTCACAGCCATCTTTAATTCCAGTTGTGGAGGGTGTAAGATGGCTTCTTCTGGCTTCTGCAAGCACCTACATGGAGGTGGTGCATGTAAACTCACAGAGGCACATGCACATGGGCACACACACATACAAATTTAAAAATAAAATAAATCTGTGCAATTAGGTTACGCTAGAGTAGTGTAAAACAGACAAGTAACCCATCTAAGAGTTCATTTAACATGTGCTCATGAGGGATTCTCTGAATGGTCTGATATATTCAAATATACATATTAATATATATTTAGACACATTAACCTATTGCTTTGGTATTATTTTTGATATTAAAGAGAACCTTTACTTAGGCATTTTCTTAGATATTGCTTGAACCTGAACTATTTACTAATCCCTCTCTTTCAATTGCAATTATAACAGGAGTATTTTAATTATTTTTTAAGTTTATATTTTTTAAAATCATATGTATATGTATGTGTGCATATGTGGGTATGTGTGGACATGAGTGCAAGTGCATGCAGAGGCCAGAGGCTTTGTGTTTATTTTTTAAGACAGGGTCTCCCTGTAATCCCCACTGGCCTGGAACTCACTGTGTAGATGAGGCTGGCCTTGAACGTACAGAGATCTGCCTGTCTCTATCTCCTGAGTGCTGGCATTAGTGACGTGGGCCACCACACCCGGCTGAGGCCAGAGGCTTTGACTCTCCCCAGAGCTTAGAGCATCATCAGGCACTTGTGAGCCATCCAACCTGCTCCTGTGAATAGAACTCAGGTCTTCTGCAAGAGGAGTGTGTCCTCTTTAACTGCTAAACAATCTCTTTAGTCCTAACATCTTATATAACACACTAATAACATGAGATAAATTAAGTTCATGTCTTTGTCCTGGAGTTGAAACCCTTGCCTTGTGCATGGTAGGAAAGTGCTTTCCCTCTGAGCCACATCCCTCAGATATTTGTTTGTTCTTTTTTGAGGCAAGATCTCTCAGTAAATTCTCATAAAACAAACATGACTTGTAAAATGCTTCTCTGTCACTTCTGATGCTCTGCTAATCACTTATTTACTATAACAAACTTTACAGCCTTAACATTTTCCTTTTGTGCCATCAGCAAATATAAACAGTGCTCTTATTCACTGATGCTTTTAAGAAAAATATCATTATATTAAAAAATTGAAATTGGGAGTATTAAAATTATAGATGATGCTACTAGTATTCAAAGGAGATATTGAGGGATACTTATCCTCTTTGAATTTATCCTCTCATATTTTAAGTGCTATTTTCTTCTCCAAAATGTTTTAATGTAAGTTATCTGAGAATTGGATAAAATAAAATTTATATGTGACAACATACATATCTTGCACACATACATTTTTCTCTCTGATTTTTTTTCTTTAAACACAAGTAATTGAAGTTCTTAGCTGAATGGTCCAGATCTCTTCTAAATTATCCTATTACTGTTCATCTCTTGATTCTCCTCTGAAGATGTGAATAAATCTTAATTGACCCATCCTGGCAGATATTCAGGCATGACTGATCAGCAGACTTTCCTTTCTCTGGAAATGTCATTACATACATCTTCAAGGTGACTTCTCAAGCATGTTGTTCCTATAGTCTCTAAAGCACTAGAGAATTGCCTACAGCTAACCAGTGATCAAACACATTTGCTAAATGTGGCCAAATTAAATCATATGTCATTTCCTTTGCTTCAGGATCTCATTATGTACCTCAGGCTGGTCTCTGACCCACCCACTTCCTAAGTGCTACGATTACAGGTATGTAATGCCACACAGGGCATAATTAATTTTGATTCTCAAGTGGCTGATCACATTTCATTTATTTGTTTCAGTATCAACTGGCATCAAATTTTGGAGGTGGATTTTGTACTGGTATTACATAATTAAAAGCTTGCACAAAATCATTAAGGATAAAGCTAAAACTTTTAATACAGCAATTTTGTAATTGCTTTGCATAAGTATATATTGAGAATGAGCATTGCTTCTACCATACTGATAGACAATACAGGTTTAAGAAAAATAATGCACTTATGAAGTATAATGTCTATACATGTTGCCTATCACAATAAAATTAACAAGTGGACTATTGTCTTTTCCAATAGTGTGATTT
>NW_008342161.1:149796-161775 GCF_000622305.1 Nannospalax galili | reverse complement strand
TATAAATAATATTTTTCTTAAGAACAACCCTACATTTATTTATTTATTTATTTATTTATTTATTTGTTTATTTATTATTTATACTTTTTACATTGCCAGACTTTAAAAAGTCTACATCTTTTACAATCGCTTTTTATCAATTTTTTGTGTAAATATTAATTTTAAATTTAACACGGGGTGGTGTGATGGCTCAGCCATTAAGAGCACTGTCCTTGCAGAGTGCATCAGTTTAGTTCCCAACACCCACATTGTGGCTTTAAAGGCATGCACCACCCACATTGTGGGATTAAAGTCAAGCACCACCACATTTGTCTCAACCATCATTTCTCAAAAATACCAAAAACCAAATGCAAGATATTTAGTTCAATATAATTTAAATGATTATAATTTTGTTATTGTTCATATTTAATTATTTATTTAGAGACTGTGTTTCATGTATCCCAGGCTTCCCTGGAAGTTGCTAAAAATGACTTCAAACTTCTGATTTCTTTATTTTTTTATTTCTAACGTGTGGGAGTTGGATAGAATATTAACCGTTTAAGGCTCTTATTATTTAATATTTTATTTATTTTTTAATTTCATGTGTATGAGTGTATTTCTTGCATGTATATAAGTGCACCGATGTCATACAATGACTCAGAAAAGGGCATTGGATCACCTGGAACCGGAGTTAAGATGGTTGATAGCCACTATGTGGGTGCTGGGAATCAAACATGGGTCTCCAAGACCTCTTAACCCCAGAGCCATCTCTCCAGCCCCATGGGCTCTTACATTTTTAAAATGCATTTTTTTCAATTTGTGTCTTTCAAATTATTTAGTTCTGCTCTAAGTTATGTCACAAGAAATACCCCAGTACTTTATTCAAAGTAACACTGATTAAATTAACCTATAAGTTTTCATTTTGCTCTCTTAATAGCTTTCTTGAGTGGATACTGGTAATGCCCAACAGTACTCTACAGGCTTTAACTAGTTTTTGGGCCAATATGGGTATACACACACACATACACACACACACACACACACACACACACGCCACAGAAACAGAAATAACAAATTTCAAACTCTATTAGGATAATGCCTGTTGTTTCCAAATTTTAGACAGTGATCTGTTTTAAAGGGGAATTTGGGTTGTAGCATATTGCATGTCCTCTCACCTTGTACCTATCTCAGCTTTTAGGTTCCAACAATACCTTAATTCTTTTTTTTAAAAAAATCATATTTTTTTTATTTTATGTGTTTGAGTGTATTGTCTGCATGTATCTAAGTGCATCATGTTGTGCAATGTTTGTGGTGGCCAGAAGACAGTGTCGGATCCCCTGGAACTGCAGTTACCCTTTGGTTGTTAGCTACCACGAAGATGCTGGTAATTGAACCTAGGTCTTCTGCAAGAGCAGCCAGTGCTCTTAACCGCTGAGTCATCTCTCCAGCCCCCAGTACTTTAATTCTTATATTTGTGTGTGCCATCATCTTTACTCTCATATTGTTTCTCTTCCTGGAATGCCCTTAATTTTCAGTAATTTTAAATATATGTGTCATGTTATCCAGTATGTTATCCATTTCCAAAACCCATTCAATACTTTTGACTCACCAGCCTAGGAAAAGATCAGATTTGATGTTCTTATCTCTCTCACAATAGTTAAAATATACTCTTCAACATTATTAGTCCAGGTTCTATTTTAAATATCCATTGATATCTTACCTTTTCCAAAGGATGTTTTTGAACATTGTTATTAGTACAATGTACAACATACAATTGGTTAAAAAGATTTCTTTAATTTATCTACGTGTTCACATTTCAACTATAATTTTTAATGAAACATTTTGCTAGTAGAGTATTAATGTCTTGAAATTATGTGTTAATTTTTCCTTAATAAATTTATTTCACTGAAAGTCAAAGATATTTTTAACATACAAAATCTATTTTTATTTCTTTTAAATAAAATTTTCTCTATGTAGAACTGAAATCTGCAGGGATTTAAAACAATTCTGCCATTTCAATATCAGAATTCAAACATCAGTGTCTTAAAATTGTTAGACTGAGTAGCAATCACAGAGAGAGCACTCTTTTTTAAATGCCACACTCCAATTTATGAATTTGACTGCACTATTTCAATAAAAATAAATTTTATTTCAACTTTGTTGCCACTCACTAAAGTTTATTTTTTCTAGTCAGATGATGTCTCCCCACTGCCCTAGTTAGGAGTGTTTGGATCATTTTTATTATCGTGTTTTGTATTGCTGCTGCTGTTGTTTTATATTGAAGGGTGTTTTTGGAGACAGTGTTGCATTACGTAACCCAGGCTACTCAGGAACTTGCCATCCTTCTTCCTCAGCCTCCTGAGCACTATAACTGCAGGCATGTGTCACAAGGTCAAACGTGTTAGTATTTGGGTAGAAGTACCATATTACATTTCTGAAATCTTTACTTGTGCCTATATTTTCTTTAGTTAATGTAAATAGCACAATTTTGTACTATTAGGAGCAGTATCAGGTTCATATATGTACTTTTTAATAGTCTGAAAACATAGGAGATACAGGATATGTTCCTAAAACTGTATGGTTGTTTATCCACAATCATGATATAACCATGTCTTCATTCAGAGCATGAGACAGAACACCAAGAAGGGTATTTTATACTGTTCACCACTAAGGATAATATATATGGAGAAGCTAACATTTCCAGGAATTGAATATTTACTCCACTCTTTATACTGCATTGCCCCCCAAGTGAGACAGACACTATCTTCCTAAGCTCAGCTCTGCCCCTTTACCAAGATCTTCACACCTCATCCTAACCCTAACTCTAACCCTAAACTCCTTACCAAGATTGGCACACTTGTGCTTGTTGACTGTTCATATCTGCATAGAAGGAGGGTCAGGAAGAGGCAGGGGACCCTAAACTGAATATCCTGCCAAAACTCTCAACCCATGATGAGCAATTGCATCCTAATTGCAGGTGGACTGAGAGAAGAGTTAGAAAATATGGACTGGGAAAGTGGAAGGGAGAGTCTCTCAAAATTTTATGTGGATGTAAAGAAATCATCATCCTCCTTTGGTGAAAATTTTCTGACTCAGCCTTAGAGGGGAGCACACACATTCCTGTAAGTAAACCCTCACTCATTGGTCTGAAAGTAAGCCCAATTAACTCACAGATTTCCCAGACTGTATTTTGGTGGAAGTGTACCTGGCCTTGGGACCAAGAGAGGAGGGGGTGGGCATTTTTACATCCTGTTCCCAAGGAATTTTAGTAACATCCACCCACCATGACTTTAGGCATAAAGTAAGGGTTTTTTATTTTTTGTCTTATAGTACTACTGATTTTCAAAAATATTTAGTTACATACCAGACATTTAAATGAATGTTTTCTGAAGTACTCTTCTTCAGTACTTGACATACATGCATATATGAGAAATAAATTTAGCAAGGATCTTAAGGGTGTATTTGAATTCTGATTTTGATTTTTATATCATGATCAAATTATTCAGGAAGAAGAAATTTTTAAGAGGACAGAAAGATGCACCTGTAAAAATTTACATAGTGCTAATATTCTATGAAATTGGTACCTTAAATTTTCTCAAAGATGTTTAGTAGTTTCTTTTATTTCTACAGTTCAAGAAAAATAAGAATGTAGCTAAACATAAAGTCATGCCAAAAGCTAATGAAATCAAGTTCATTTTTAGACTTTGAAAATGAAGACATAGATATTTTATTTATAATAACTTGAAATTATACATCAAATGCTTAATCTTGTCAGTAAGTTTTCCATGGAAATATTTTTTATTTTCTAATTAAATTTTAGTCACACTGACATGTAAGAAATGGAGTGCTTTCAAATAATGATACAATCTCTTTAAATTCAGAATATCAGTGTTTTAAATTGTTAGATGCTATTTTTAATAAAAGCTGAATTAGTGAGAATATCTTCCCTTTCATTATGTAATTTGAAGCACAAACAAGTCTATCCACTGTTTAAATTAAAAAGTACTTTCTGTATACTGAATCTTATTTACTTCTTAGCAAATATCAATAATAATCCTATAAGTGTAATCAACCTAATAATGATAAAAATAACTAACTTGGGGAATCATCACTTGCAAGACAGAAGAACTGAGCTTCAAATTACTGGATTTCACTGCCTGTGCTTTATGTAAGAAAAATCCAATCCCTACATCTCAGAGGTACCTGCAGCTGCCTCACCAGCCCACCACAATCAACACATTGGCTGCTTTTGCCAATTTTTTTTGATTACTTCTCTCAAAAAATAAGGCTGCTCAAAGTGCCAAGTGATAAGTCATGCACTATTGGAGCTCATTTTCACTTTCAATGGCGAAATACAGCACTGTTGGAAAAATCTATAAATACTGAGTCTCAGGGGTAAAAGTCCAATACTCTGGATGAAACAGAGTGTTGCTTTTCCTTGGAAGATATTTTGCACCCTGGGGAAGAAACAATCCTTTCTAATATTTTAGGAAATTAAAATTATTTAAACATACTTATTTACTTCTAATAATCTATCCTCATAATGTTTTTGTCTGCTTTTTATTAGATTATCTTCAGCATAATTCATATTCTGTGGAGAATAAAAAGAAAGATACTTTGGGTCATTCCAGTTAAGTACTATCAAAGGCAATACTACATATTATTACTAGTGAAAATTTCATAAGCACTATTTAGAGATTTCTACTAAATCTATTTTCAAATTATAGTCATATTTATGAAGCTTCTCTTGGTAGCAGTGTTCTCCTGATTTAAAAAAATCATATGGTCTTATTGAAAATATAAAGAAACTTTATATTCTGTTTGTTTCAAAATTATGAATCAGCTGTAAGTTTCATCTTCCACACCCCAAAAACTTACTGTAGAGATCTAGTGGAGATGCATGTCCTTTTAGGTATAATATTTAATTCTGGTGACCATTTGAACAAAATTATAGTGATACAGACTTGTGCTTGTAAAGAGGTGGGTGTGCGGTATATGGAATATTACTGCTCAATAGCTATAGAGTTTGTCAGTTTTGTGAGATGAAAAGAGTTCTAAAGATAGCTGATGGTGATGGCTCCACAAATGCACTTAATGCCAATACTTACTGAAGTATACATTAAAAATTGGTGAGCCTTCTATAGTGGTAGGCTTCCATACAGCTTTTTCTAAAGGCCTTTGATGTTATTTATTCTCCCGTATATTCCCTTCTCTGCCCTGCCCTCCCAATCCCCACTCTATTTAACCCTTCTTAGTCTAATGTACTTTTCTTCTTCAAATCACTGCATTTTACCACCCATCCAAGGAAGTTTTTCCACCACCCCACCTGAGGTCACCGCCAGTGATGGCTGCTCCTCTGGTCTCACGGGTGCCGCTCCTTCGTTCTCACGGGTGTCGAGGCTGCTCCTTTTCTCACCCTGGGCTGAGGCCACTCTTCTGCTCGCCCGGTTCTGCCTTCTGTCGTCGCTGCTTCTGCCCAGTCCCAGACCCCAGGGCTGGTGAGGAGATTGTGTCAGCAGATCCACATTCAGACACAGGAGACCAGGTTCAGTGACACAGATCTGGTTAATTGTAGGAAGGCACAAGTTTATATAGGGATAGTAGTCCAATCACAGCACAGCAAGTAGGATACCTTATTAGCATAACAGACTTAGCGTCCTATTAGCATAACAGACTTACTGTCTTATCACAGAATAGCGGGTAAGAAACCTCATTAGCATAATGGGTTTCAGATTACAGAGCCTGGATTCCTGGAAACCATGGGACCCTGACTGTTGAAATTTCTAAGTGTTTCAATTTTGAATTCCAAGGGTGGTGATTCGGGAGTGGTGAGCTCTAGGAATCAGTCTCATGATCTGCCAATGGGATCAAATGTCACAAGGCGTTTCTTGTGGCTCCAGCGGTCGGGCCGTTGCCTTAGGCCTTCTGTATGGCTGTCAATAAGACTTTCACCCTAGGCTCAAGCCTGTCTACCACACCCACCCATGACAGGTTTTTAGTTTCTTGACTTCTCTTAATTTTCAAATTGTAATGTGCATATCTAAGATTTCAGAGCTAGCATCCAGCTATGAGAGAAAATATGTGACACTTATCTTCTGAGTCTAGTTAACTCACTTGAGATGGTTGTTTCCGGTTTCATCCAGTTACCTCTGAATTTCATAATTTCTTTTTTAAAAAACTGAATAATATTCTATTGTGTATATACCACATATTCACTATTCCTGCATCAGTCGAAGGACACTTTGGTTGTTTCTAGTGTCTGACTATTATAAAATGAACATGAATGAACAGGTATTTCTATAATTGGGTACCAAGGCTTCAGGGTACATGTCCAAGGGTGGTATGGTTGGATCATATGGTAGATCAATTTCAAGCTTTCTGAGAAATCTCCACTCTGATTTCCAGTTGCCATAAAAGTTTATACTCATACCAGCAATGGATAAGAGTTTCCCTGTGCATCCTGTGAACTACAGTAACAACTTACCTGTTAAGACATGCCTACAGGTTCAATAGTCATAGAAATAATATGGGATATACTAATCAATCTTTAATGTCCCTACTTCCTAGGATGGAGCCCATACCTGACATTTATATCAGGCTTATGAACCCGAGGTGACAAGACACAGAGTAGACCCTCATAGTAATTTTCTACTAAATAGTTATTGTATTAAACTGACCCTTAATAACTTATTTTTATATCAATTGATTAATAAATCTCTCGACTCTCACCAGAGAATTATCCTTAGGGAACTGATGGTGATTAGCACAGAAACCCACAACCAGCCAACTTGAAGAGAACAAGCAGATGCAGGGCACTTATCTCTGAATCGGAGACCTAGATCAAACTTCTGCTTCCTAAGGCTTAGTGATCATTGTGGAAGATGGGGAAGAAAAAGTTTAAGAGCCAGAAGTAGTGGATGACCACAAGGAAACAGTTTTCCAGATAGTTGGTCAGTTACTCATATGAATTCACAGCAATGATGACAACATGTACAAGTTATGTGCAAGCTCAAATCAGAAAAAAAATTCTCACTGTAGACACAAAGAAATGGGTAAGAAGCTACAACCCCACCTAAGGCAATTGTGGCAACAGATGGAAGCTGAGGGGGCAGAGGGAGTCCTTTCATGCATGGGACTCTTGGTAAGTTAAACAGATTCCAGTGGATGGACCCAAACTGAAAGAATTTGGAAACAAATTAGACTCTATAGTATGTATGTATGTATGTATGTATGTATGTGTATGTGTGTGTGTGTGATATAATAGAGTACATTAAACTGGGGAGGGGCAACAAGGGGAAGTGGGCTATAGGAGGGGGGTCTAAATTCCATCAAATTATACTGTATGAAAATCACAAACTTTTGACTAATGAAAGAAAAACGAAGAATTGTTTAGTGTCTTTGATTGATGAATTGACTGATTAATGACTGATTGACTTGAGAAAGAGTCTCTCTGTAGCCCCAGCTAGCCTGGAATTCCCTATGCAGACCAGCCTTGCCTTGATCTCACAGATATCCACCTGCCATTACTTCCAAAGTGCTGGGATTAACAACATGAGTCACCAAGCCCAGCTTGTTTTGTCACTCTTAATAAAAGAGATAAGATTTAGAATTAAATACAAAATAAAGTTCTTTGTGCTCAAAATGTAAGAATGTGAGAGTCTGGGGATGGATATTAGCACTATAAAATGCTGGCCTTTGGACTTGGCATGACTATTGTGTTCATGAACACAACCGCTGTGGTAAATTGCACAAGACCTGCACAAAATCAAGTCAGCCAAAATTCTGACCTAGACTCCAAAAGTGGTCTTCCAGCCTTCCTGAGGAAATAGGGGCAGTTAATAGTTTGTGACAGAAAGAAAATATCACTTTTTAAAGGATGTGGCACTGCTAAGCTTCCCATATTCCAGTGGATGGCAACACACCCATTCATGTACAGGCAGCACTAACAGGACTTACTAAATTTTTAAGGAAGAAAGATATGAATTTCAGATGTAGATGAGTTGGAAGAACGGAAATGGGCTGGATATTCATTGTACATGAAATTCTCAGGAGTAAAGAAAATTCTTTCAATTTGGATTTAAATTTAGATTTTGATTGCTGTGACATACCCCAATCACTTTTAGTACTTCTTTATTTACATTTTACTGACCCAGACAGTTATGTGACTTTATCAAAAATTTTAATAAATTTCTCTACTAAGTGATAGATTCATTGTTTGCTGCTTTGTCATTTTTAATGACAGTGAATAGGCCTGCTATAATGGTAATATAATACAAACATTTATGCATGCATTCTTATGAGAAATAAGCTTGGTTAACATAGTTCTTAATTAAAAATATTATTTAGAAAAGATTTTTCTCTTGGGTTTTTATGTTTAAATTCCTTAGCGTATCAGTCACAAAAGAAATAGACTTTAGGGACTAAAGAAATGACTCAGTGTTTAAGACCACTAGCTGTCTTGCAGAGGATATGGGTTTAGCTTCCAGTACCCACTGGTGTCAACCTACTGTATGTAACTCCATTTCTGGGATGTTTGAGGCCTTCTTCTGGCCTCTGCTGGCATTGAACACATGGGTGTACTTATATGTGGAAGCAAAATATTCACACATGTAAAATAAAAATAAAATAAATTATAAAATAGGAGTAGACTTTGATTTTAATAAATGCAAGGTTTTATCTAATCAGGAATTGTGCTTTTGGTGTTGTTTGCAAAACATAGTTGTCAAATCCAAGTAGAAATACATTTTTATGCTGGCAAATTTATGCTTTAATTTTTGAATACAGACTAAAATGTGTACCTATATTAATTATTAACATGTAGGGCAGAACCATTTGTTGAAAAATCAGCTTATTCTCCATTTAAGTATACTTAATGCTTCCTCCCACCCCCACATTCTCTTATGTGAGATACTACAATAAGGAATAATGATTTCATCTCAGAATCTTCTCTTGGTCATTCAACACACTTTGGGCAAGTGTGGCTCTTTTACTCCCAGAAGATGAAAAATACTATTAAGCTGACTAAATGTGATGATACGGTTACCAAGCCTTCCTGTGTCTGGGTATGTTTTACATAATCATATACCACAGCTCTTTATGGAACAATGCCAGAAACTACCCTGACTTCCCTTCTGCTAACACTAAGAGGGAAGCAGGAGCAATTACAAAATGCTTCTTGCTCTAAACTCAACATTCCCCAATGCCAAGTACACATGGAATCTCTGTCTTGTCTCTAGACTCTAACACACTGTAAACTAGAACACTAGAACACTAAGGTTTTAAACTCTCAAGAAGACAGAATTGTTTTTATTTAAAATAATGATTAAAAAATAATTCTTCAAAGCATAAGAATTTGCTCCTTAATAATTAGTAGATATGAAAAACATTACCATTGAAGTCTACCTGATGACTTTATATCCATGTTCAGATGCCAAGGAGCGCAGAAAGTAACCGACTGTGACTAGTAATAATCAGATATATAGAGACTAGAATCGCATGTGCATCTTAGTGTCAATTGTATTAAAAATGAATTGTTCTGTATGAAACTGTATTTTAATAATGAAATGGAGATCTTTTTTAAAGTTTAAAACCTCATTTAATTTCTATTTTTAAAATTATTTATTTAATAACAACATACTTAGAAGAAGCATTTCATTACATCAGCGTTGACATATTCAATAAGAATTTTCTGAGCTAGGCTGCAGCTCAGTTTTCTGTATGAAACTGTGTATTTTAATAATGAAATGGAAATCTTTTTTAAAGGTAAAAACCTTACTTAATTTTATGTCTTATAGGTTTTATACTGAGTATAATATTGTATAACTGTAATAATTCAACTGTAAACCTAAAAATTTACAGCCAGTTTTGAAAGAGCTGTATCTTAGCTCAGTTAATTATTAGTGAATATGTCAATGCTGTTGTAATGAAATGCTTCCTCTAATGATGTGGTTATTAAATAAATAATTTTAAAAATAAGATTACTTTATTTGGAGATATTATTTATATGATTCCTATTAGTTCAGTTCACACATGTAGTCTATGTTTGATTATATTACCCGCCTGCCTCTGCCTCCCAAATGCTGGGATTAAAGGCGTGCACCACCAACCTTATTTTATTTTATTATTTTTAAATATTTTATTTATTATTTTTATTTTATGTGTACTAGTGTACTGCCTGCATGTATGTGAGTGCACTCGTATTATACAGTGCTGAGGAGGTGAGAAGAAGGTGTCGGATTCCCACAGAAGAAGAGTTACTGATTGTTCTTAGCCACCATGGGGGTGCTGGGAATCGCACCTGGGTCCTTTGCAAGAATTTTATTATTTTTAAATATTTTATTTATTATTTTTATTTTATGTGTACTAGTGTACTGCCTGCATGTATGTGAGTGCACTCGTATTATACAGTGCTGAGGAGGTGAGAAGAAGGTGTCGGATTCCCACAGAAGAAGAGTTACTGATTGTTCTTAGCCACCATGGGGGTGCTGGGAATCGCACCTGGGTCCTTTGCAAGAGCAACCAGTGCCCTTAACTGCTGAACCATCTTTCCAGGCCCTGTTTTTAGAATTTCAAACAATGTATGTTGATCACTTTCAGAACTCCTCCCATCTCAACCCCCATCTTACTACCCCCACTTGACTTCATAGAACTCTATTATTATTTGTCTTTTTAAAAAGGCCTATCAAGTATAATTTGTAGTCTTGGTTGTGAATACAAATGTTCTTGGTTATGAATATGTCCCTTGGAGGCTGGTTAACCTACCAGGAATCATGTCATTTAAGAAAACTAACTCCCAGCAGTTATTAATTGCCAATAGACACTTAGCTAGGGATGGGGCTTCATGCCCACCTTCCTTATCCATGCTGTTTTATGTTTATTTTTGTCTGGTTTATGATTACTCAAGTCATATAAATACTCTCTCAAGTGCTGTGGGATCATAATACGCAAAACTATTCTGCGGTGTCCAAACACACTATGGTTTCCTTGTAGTCGTCTGCCGCCTCTGGCTATTACACTCTTTCCTCCATGTCTTGCTCAGTGATCCCTGTGCCTTTGGAAGAGGGGGTATGAAATATAAGTGTACAGTTTAGGGCTGAGCACTCTGCAGTCTCTCATTCTCTGCACATTTACCAGTTTTGGATCTCTGTGTAATCACCATCTGCTGCAAAAACATTCTGTGGTAAGAATTGAAAGATGTACTAATCTAAAGTATAACAATAAGTCATGAGGAGTCAGATCAATGCTATGTCTATTTAGCAGAATAATGTTAGTAGGTTCACACTTATGGCCTGTGACCTGTCTAGTAGGTTTACGCCAATATCCTGTGACAGGATATTGGTCCTGATAACAGTGTCAGGTATGGACCCTCTCTTATGAAGGTGGCCTTAAATCCAATCATAAGGTAATTGTAACTCCTATAACATCCATGCCATTATTGCACACACGGGTATATTTTGACAGTGCCATTGTCATTGTGTCTCACAGGGTTCACAGTTGGGTAAGACTGATGATTACCATTTTCTGACAGTAACATGCAGAGTACTCTCTAGTACTATGGAAGCTAGTCAGTAGAGAAACTGAGTTCAGCACCACCTTGATATCTCCTTGTTGGTTGTATAGCTCATGTAAGCAGTGTCTTCAACAATACAGTTTTACTGTCAACTTCTGGTGGGTAACCAAGCACAATGACAATAATCAGCATTGTTTGAGGATCTATGGGACCTCTCTGATGAACAACTCCAAAAGAGGGAGTCCATTCTTGGTATTGTGCTTTTTATTTGCTAGACTGTGGTGTTTGGTAGGGCCACTGACCCCCCTGTTACAGGGTAAGTACATTTAAGCTTGTTTTATATTATGAATGTATATATTGAAAGAAGCTTCTACAGTAGATTTTCATATGAGTATTACAAGTTCTATGATGCTACTGACACAGTGCTTAGTTCCACGAGGTTCTCTTTTTTTTTTCTATTGAAGTATGTTTGAGGGTTTTTTTGCATACAT
>NW_008342161.1:116788-149411 GCF_000622305.1 Nannospalax galili | reverse complement strand
TAGCTGTATTTTTCTTCTTTTGCATTTTATTTTACTTGGTTTGTTGCCCTAGGTATGATTCCCACTGGGATGTTGACAAGGAGCAGTAAAACAGGATATATGTGTTTTATTATAGATAGTAAGAGTGAAACACTCATTGTTTCACAATATAACATTGTTTTAGCTACAGATATTTTATAGATATCCATTACAAATTAAATGAAATCTCTCATCTCTAATATGGTAATTGTTTTTATTATGTATGGATACTGAATTTTCTGGGGAATTATGAATATATTAATATGAACTTTTTTCTTATTTAGACCATTATGAAAAATTAGATTGATTTGATTAATATTCAAATGTTTAATCACCTTTGTATTTCTGAGATAAAACCCATCTTGACATAATAATACATTGTCATTTTCATATGTTAGTAGAATTGATTTGCTAAAAATTATTATAAAAGAGTTTACATCTTTGTTGATGAGTGAAATTAGTCTGTATTCTTTGGTTTTAATATTATGCTAATTCTGACCTCATGAAATGAATTGATATTTCCTCTTCTATTTTCTGAAAGAGATTGTATATAACTGATGTTATTTCCTTCTTAAACATCTGGTTGAATTAAAAACCTGTTGGATGTTGTGTTTTTTGCATGAATATTAGTGAAGTAAAGACCACTGATGAATACATTCTTTTCATACATCTCCTTGCTGATGGTCTACTTCATTTTTATCAGTTACTAAGAAAGAACTCTTAAAGTTTAAAATTAAAATTATTAATTTGTCTATTTCTATATATACATAACTATGTTGTGTGTTTTGAAAACTTAGACCAACTATCCAGCTAAACTAGAAGATGAGCAGACAGCTTAGACAGACTATTCTGACACATACAAAATTTAGTTCGACACAATTAGTTTAATATTATCTTGAGAAGTTATATTAGTTCGTTGAGGATATATGATAATCATTTTGATGACACTTTACGGTGTCTTTGAGTTTCTTCAGAGGAATGAAAAGGTCAATAGATATTGTGTGTCATATTTCCTCTGCTTCAGAGGCTGGGAGAAATTAATAACCTCACTCAAATATTAAAAACATGCAAAATGTCCACCATCATTAATTCCAGGTAAATGCACTAAAGGCATTTGTTAATAACTGTTCTGCATATTTCACCCCTAGAAGAGGATTTTATCTGATGAATGTAGTTTTGATTGCCAATTGCAAATTAATGTCAAATTTATGGATTTGAGGCACAAAGGGGCTGGTAGTTGAAGGGTTTTTTTTTATATTGTAAATGTAGGTATTTTTAAATCAAATATTCCAGTTTTGCTAGCAGTATTTATATATAAGTTTTTTAAAAAATCCTTATATTAACTTCAAAGCTAAAAGGCAATGTGCTTGCAAAGAATATTTTCATACAGATACTCAATAGGAGGAACCATGGGAATATAAATTTCAGTAATCTAAACTATATTCTATTTCATTATTTTGGGGCTACATTGTTAAATTATCATTGGCAAAAGACTAGTAATGTATTAAGTAATAATTATTTTATCATTAATCTCTATTTTCTCAATGATATGTTCAACAGTCTTTAATAGAAGACAGCCTCAGCCAGTTTCCATTATCTCAAGTTTTTCCACTTGTTTCCCCATGCCTTCCTAGAAACAGACATTAAACAGAAATTCCTTATTGATTTTCAACCTGACAGGATGTAGAGTCACTTAAACATCAAACCCTTTTGTATGCCTATATGGGCTTATCCAAATTAGGTTAGCCCCCATGTGAGCCTGTGAGGGATTATTTAGATTTAGTTAAATGGAATTTAAGAACCTCTTTAACCGTGGGTGGCACCATTCCCTTGTCTTGGAACCTGGATTGAACAGAAATGTGAATGCAAGCTGAGTGCCAGCATTCATAATCTCTGCTTCCTAACTGTGAAAAACTGCCTTACATTGTGCCACCATGAATTTCCCACCATGGTGAACTGTACCCTCAAACTTCAGTCAAAATGAACTTGTCCTTTCTGTGCTGGATAGTTTTAGTGTCAACTCGACACACCTGGGAACCGCAACTGGGCAACTGCCTCCATTGGACTGGCCTATGACTATGTCTATGGGGCATTTTCTTGATTGTTGAGCGAGTGGGAGGGCCCAGTCCACTGTGGGTGGTGCTATAAGAAAGTAGTCTGAGCATGGGTCAGGGAAGCAAGCCAGTAAGCACTGTTCCTCCATGGCCTGTGCTCCAGCTCCTGCCTCCAGGTTACTGCCCTGAGTTCCTACCTTGGGCTCCCTGATGAGCTATGCTTGGAGATGTAAGCTGAATAAACCCTATTCCCCCCAAGTTGGTATTGGTCAGAGTGTTTTGTTATAGCAATGGAGAGACAAACTAGAACACCTTGCTAAGTAGTTTTTGTCAGATGTATGTTTAATCATAGGAATGAGTAAAAGAAATGATACACTGTCCTATGTCCAGTTCTAGCCCTATGTCATTGTGTATATCTTAGGGATTTTGACCACATTTTTCTTCCACAAGATGTATATGATTTAATGGCATTGATAAAATGCTGGTCTAACCAACTTTTATTAAGTTTTCTTTATCCCAAATACTCATGTGTAGAGAGAACTGGGTTCCCAGGTTTTGGGTGGTATGCTTTAAACTTTAAGAGCTGAGAAACAGTGGCAATCCTTAGATCATTGTGAGGATTTTACAGTCACAATCTCTGTCCACCTGACCACTCCCCTTATTAATATTTAGATTGTATGCTTCCCAAAGTTATTCTATACTATGTAAAATAATACTAGTTCACAGTGCTTTGCCCTATGAGTCTCCATTTATTACAGGCAGAGTTTGACTTTTTTTCCAAGATGGAAAATGACTCTACACCTTGGTAGAAATGTAAAAAGCATCATCTCTCCACAGCACCTATATGGCACAGGCAGATAACTTATTTAAAAAAGTATGAAGGGTACCACTTTACAAACTTACTGTAGTAAATTAGGAGTGTCAGAGTACAGGGGAATATTAAATCGGACCAGGAAAACCAGACTATCAAAGAAGTTGGGAATACATGGCAAATTGCTGTCAATGAAACTGCCATAGCTTTTGAACTCATTTCTAGTCAATAAATTTTGACATTGTGGATAGGAAAAAATGTATTTTTTATGTTTCTAACAGTATACTATTGACTGTTTAAACACTGCCTCAGTCACACCTTTAGTATGATTACACACAAAAAATATCCTCTCTAGAGCTAAGCTGATGGAGGTACCATGTATTGAACATCCAAAACATTAGTTAGATGAGCCTCTTTTGTTTTTTATAAGTAGCCCATTTGATGTATTTCATTAAAGTGAAGACAAGTGACAAATGCATCCAGTTGGCAAAAAATAGAAAACATTTGATTCTTAATTACAAAGTATTTGCATGTCAAAGTGTCTGAAACTATTTTAACAAATCTCAACCCTTCTTCCTCAGTGATATTTTAAGGCATCTAGTAGTGTAGACTACACCAAGATATGTGTCATAAGGTGCTATACAATTGTTGCATCAATTCCTTTCTCCAACCAGAAAAAAAGGCACAATACCTGGTGTTTAGCTTTACATTTGGAGGCATCATATTTCTCATGTGGGTGTCTTACTCTACCTTAGTTACTGACTGCATTAAAAACCAGTTAGCACTGAGTGCAGCACATTATAATAGAAGGCTATGCAACAGATTCTAGTTGTAATAAAAGTTGCTTACATCTTCAATTTATTATCAAACACATCTAGTAATTCTTAAAATGTGAGGGGCTGACAAGAATACTATATATAGACTTTAAACAGCTCCCTATTTGTGTGTTATAATGAAAGTATAATGAAAGTCCCCAAGAATTTAGAACAAAGCATTTTCATCTGTGTTTGATGTTGTTTCCTTTTGTTTTTGAGCATTAGCTTTTTATATTCTACCACAACTTAATAGAAACAATACTTAGCCATAGGCCATGAAGTTGCCCTGTTATTTGAGCTGTCCATCATGAATGAGTGTTGCCTGAGCCACCAAACCATAAATTTTTGTATGCATTGCAGCATTATACCACCAAATGGATAACACACACACACACACACACACACACACACACACACACACACACAAACTGATGTGAGCAGCCCTAAAAGAACAAGCACATCTATTGAATAAGTGGATCAAGTACCTATGGTTCTCACTCCTTCAATATTCTGTCTCAGCTTGCACCAGTGTTTCCTAAGGAATCCCCTATATTATCAACTGACATAGAAAGCAAAACTCAGACCTGACTTACATAAGATTCTTAGCAGTATTTTATGCTGGTACCACCTGAAAATGGACAACTTGAGCTCAGCTATCCATTTCTGTCTTTGAAGGGCAGCTATAGTAGAAATCTTCTTAGTGGGAGAAGGTCACTGAACCTGAAAGAAATGACCAGATTTACAATTACATATTGATTCACTGATTGTGGGAGAATTTTCAGTTTCATGTTCAAGAACCTGAAAGAGCATAACTGGAAAGTTGACAAAGAGGCAGTCTGTTCAAAGTATGTAGATTTCTTTGCAATGTAGATATGAAGATATTTATGTCTCACTTGAAAGACAAGCAAAAGTTGACCTCAGCACAGAAGGATGTTAATAATCAAATTTGTGGGAGGATCCTTTGTGTAACTCATCAGACTCCTACACAGATACTCTTTTTATTGTCCAATGGGCTAATTAACAAAACGGCCATTGGGGTAATTATATAGGTTACATGCAGGAACAGTAACATAAATCACCACTCACAAAATCTTACCTGTCTAGAAATACTGCTGTCTGTCCCATCTGACAGCAGCATCAGAAATCAGTATGGAGTCCTGATATTACTAACATAGGCCAGGATGATCACTCAGGTGCCTCATGACAAATCCATTCTATAAGACGAGTCTATCACATGGGGGCGTAGTGTTTGATTCTTAATGAAACAGATATTTAATTTGGATGTAGCTTTGTCTTCCCTGTATATAGTACTTCTGCTAATTTTACCATTCATGAATTGACCAAGGGCCTTATTCAGCATTATGGAAACCAGAGTTGGTTTTTGCTTTTATATTTGCTTTTCTTTCTTTTTTTTTTTTCAGTTCACAAAACACACTTCACAGTAGCAAATGATAGAAGGAACTGGCCCCAACTTTATGGGATATTCTAATCTTAACATTTTCCAACATCATGAATCAGATGGCTTGTCAAAATGGAGACTTAATATATAGTGCCAGCTAGGTGAAAATACCCTGTAGCACTGGGACAAGGTTTGTTAGTAGGTTTTATATGTTTGGAAACAGCAAATAATATATAGCACAGTTTCACCCTTTTGTAAAATGCATAGTTCTTGGAATCAAGAGATAAAAGTACAAACGTTTCTTAGGTTGGGTTAGGATTTCTTACCCACTTCCCCATGTCTATGCTGGGATTTGTCTGATTTGAACTTGTATGGGACTTGTGCATGTAGTCACCATTGCTATAAGCACATATGAGAATCTGACTAGCTGTCTGGAAAACTCTGCTTCCCAGTCATTCACCCCCTATGGCTCTTACAATCTTTCTTTTTTTACATTTTTTTTTCATATTTTATTTAAAATCTGTTTTGTTTTTAAAGAGATAACCAATTACTACAGAGAGTTGTTGGTCCTTTATTAGACCTACGCATTGCCCCCTTCTCCACACCTAAAACTCACAACTGACCAGCATATAATAGCACCATCTTTAATGCACTTGAGGACCCCTTACTAGAGAACACCAACATGACAGCTCCAGTGCAACCAAATTGTCTCCATTCCAACAAAAAACAAATTTGCCAACAACCTGAGTGTGTGTCTTATCAGCTGTTCAGTGGCATATGCCATTAAAGAGTTATATAACACCTGCTCTGTTCTCAGAGATTCAGCTCCATTATGACCTTACAGAAGTATCAGTTAAGTACTTGAAAAAAGTACCTGCATTCCAGCAAATTGAAAGGAACATTCTTGATTCATTAGCCAATTAATATCATTAATCCCAGGACCTGGGAGGCTGAAACAAGAGGATTGTTCACAGATTCAGGGCCAGTCTGGGCTACAGAGTGACTAGTAGGTCAGCTGGGGCTACAGAGTGAGACCTTGTCTCCAAACAAATAAACAACAATTAAAACAAAAACAACCAGGAACCACACCTGTAATACCAACACTTGAAAAGAAGAGTGATGAGTAAGCATGTCCTCCGACGAAACTAGAACTGAATCCCAAGAGACTCAGAGAGGGAAGTTCTAAGGACAGATGCTGAGAACACTGAAAAGCGCTAAGGACGCTGGGAAAAAGGGTGGGGTAGTTGCCATCTTGGACAGGGTCAGCACTGATGGCTTGAATCTGGAGATGTGGGAGAGAAAGAGCCCTCGAGAGTTTAAGCCTTTATAAGTGACTCTCTCCCGAACAGCATAAGCTTTGTTGCCAAGCCCAAAAAATAGTCTTAGTCCCCAAACTTTAACTTAAAGAGACATTGTGGTGGTTTAGTCAGTTGGCATTAGAACGATGCTCTCTGGGAGCTGAGAAAGGGTGTGCAGGTCTCTCAGGGGAAAATTAGGCATGATATAGTCAGAATAATCAAGAGCTCAACACTACCCTCAGCTATATAGCAAGTTCAAGACCAGGCTAAGGTAAAAGAGACCTCCCTAGTCGCCTTTCTACTGCTGTGATAAAATACCTTGACATAAACAACTTAAGGGAGAAAGGACTTATTTTCAGATTATAGTTCTAGAGGAGATATACTCCATCATGGTGGGTAAGGAATGGCAGCAGGATTTTGAGGCTTGCCCACTGCAATGTATCAGCATCCAGAAATTAATAGCCAGCAGGAAATGAGGCCATGCTATAAAACATCAAGGCACACTCCCCAGTGATATACTTCCTCCAGCAAGGCTCCATCTCCTAAAGGTTCTATAACATTTCCACACAAGGCCAGTTACTGGAGACCAAATGTTCAAACACGTGAGCTTGGGGTCTGGAGACATGCTCAGTGGTTAAGAGCACTAGCTGCTCTTGCAGAGGACCTGGTTTCAATGCCTAGCACCCACATGGTGGCTAACAATCATCCATAACTCTGGTTTGAATCCAACACCCTCTTTTGACTTCTGCAGGCATTGCACAGCACGGGTGTACTTACACAAGTGCAAGCTCTTACAATCTTTACATCTCCTCTTCTGCAATGATCCCTGAGCCTTGAAAGGCAGAGTTCTGAAGTAGGTGTCCTATTCAGGGATATGCATGCTTGGCCCTCTTGTTCTCTGCACACTCACCAATTGTGGGTTTCTATGTTATCACCATCTGTTGCATGAGGAAAAGTCTGGTGAGAAATCTCGACCCAACCTAAGAAACTCCAGTCCTCTAAAGAACAGCACACACTCTTAACTACTTAACTTTCTTTCCGGCCCCATGACTTAGTTTTTAAATGAATTAATTGGAAAACAACCCTTCAATTATCTTTCTTTTTCTCTTAAGTCTTTATAGTATAACTACCTGCAAGAAGTCTTCTCATGTTATAAAATCTTATAACTGTGTCCTGAACTTTTTCTTACTCCTCCACTGAAACTTTTCTAATTACGCTAATGATTTAATCTTTCATGACACTTAATTTTTATCCGTTTTGCATCCCAAGGGTGTTAGATATGAGAGCCACCTGCTTGTTTCTTGAAATATTTACTTCTGTTTTATGCTATGACTCCAAAGAACTTTCTCTTTGCTAATTCTTACAATTTATGTGTTAATTAATTTCACCTTCAAAAGATCAATTTATTTGATTCAAAATTTTTTACAAGTCTCTCCATAGATGGTTTCATATAGCCTCATCATTTAAATGTGCTTTAAAGACTGATTGACAGGTATGGTGGCACACACATTTAGTCCCAGCACGCGAGAGGCAGAGGCAGGCCGATCCCTGTGAGTTCAAGGCCAGTCTGATATACATAGTGAGTTCCAGCCCAGCTGGGCCTACAGGGAGACCCTGTCTCAAAAAAGACCAAAAAAAAAAAAAAAAAGACTGATTGAATATGTTTCCTCAACTGGATTTCTCTGTTGACTTATAAAAACAGCTTCTCTAAAGCATACATTTCTAATAGGTATCTCAAAGCAACTTGTCAATGACAGATTAATATGTTTATGAATTCTCTTACCTTTCATATCATTTTGGCATTTACATTGTGTTATGAAATCTTTTCAACCGTGTATTTCTACTCCTTCTTAAATTACCACAAGAACGTTCATTCAACTAAGGCTAAGAATTTCAGACTTCATAATCTTGCAACTACTGAATACAAACATATATTTATGTCTCTAAATACATGTAAAATATGTTTATTCAAAGCTAGGAGCCAAATTACCTTCACAGAATAGTTTTAAACTTTAGCTGAAGTCCACAGAGATTATTTAAAAACATTTTCAGCAAAATTCCCAAAATAATATTCAACATCAATAAAATATTTCGCTCAAACAAAATTAAATATATTGATTAGAGATAACTCATATTTGAAAAGTGCTTATACGTTAGCTGGCAAACATTTCATTAACTGTAAACACATATAAATCTGGGGTGCAACCAAATAAAACTGACACACAGCATAAATATTCACTCACACAGAAAAATCTGTTGGGTTCTGTTAAAGCACTTTTCTCAGAAACATCGTAATCACTTGAGATGACATTTTAAACTCAGGTTTTAAGGTCCTGTATCAGACATAATTAAAATATTTCAGAATTCAACTGAGGTCTGAACATTTATTTAAAATTCTCTGCATCACACAAACATTGAAAATTGAGAACTACTGATACAGTAAAATAATATGGTACATAGAGACATGAGCCTGTTTTTAAGCACCTGCTTTGCTTCCCATGGCTATACTTTTGGATGATCTTTTTTTATAAAACATACTCGTTTATTCAATGAGCATAATTTTTATCAATGTATAATAGCTATATAAAATAATTGATTTATTAGGGAATTCTTAGGAATAGTTACTAAGTTATTCAATCATATTTGTCCACTCCTATCCAATACTATACCTCCATTGTGCTCCTAATAATTCTTTGCTTATTGCCTAATCACCTCATTGCACATCTCTCTGTTCTTTCTTCCTCTCCTACTTTCTCTCACATTCCTGCATCCATTTATCCTCTCATTTCTCTCTCTCTCTCTCTCTCTCTCTCTCTCTCTCCTTCTCTCTCTCCCCACATGTCTACATATGAGAGACAAGAGGTTGCTAATTATATTCTTGACACTGGCTTATTTTGCTTAATACTGTGGTCTCAATATAATGCCTATGTGTGGTGTGTGTATGTGTGTCTCACTTTCCTTATCCTTTTGTCTACTGTCATAGTCAATTTTTGCCATCTTGACACAAGATGAGAAGGGGGAAACTCAATTGAGGAATTTCCTCCTTCAGATTGACCTATGGGCATGTCTGTGGGGCATTGTCTTGATTGCAAGTTGATGTGGGAAAGCTCAGTTCACTGTGGGTAATACCATCCCTGGGAAGTTGGACTGGGCTGTAGAGGAAAGGTATCTAAGTAAGCCTGGAGTTGAGGGGGCAAGCCAGTAAGCTGCATTTCTTGAGACTCTCTGTTTCTGCCCCAGCCTCTAATTCTTCTTGCCTTGAGCTCCTGCCTTCGTTTCTCTAAATTGATTGTAATGTATGAGATGAACTAAACTCTTTGTTCCCCAAGGTCCTTTCGTCATGGTACTGATCACAGCAACAGAGAAGCAAACTAGGGGATCTACTGATGAGCATCTAAGTAGCTTGGGTATTGTGAATAATGTCACAATAAACATGGATATTCTGGTGTCTCTGAGTTATGTTAACTTAGATTCCTTTGAAATATACCCATGAGTGTTATAACTGGGTTATGCAGTAGTTTTGTTTTAGTTTTACTTGTTTGTTTGATTGACGATCGTCCATACTAATGTTCCTAGGCTTCATCAATTTACATTTCCAGCCAGAGGTGTGTATGTATTCTTTTTAGCCTTCAATATCCTCTCTAGTACTTTAGATTTCTTGATGATAACCATTGTGAATGGACCGAGGTAATATTTCCATATAATTTCAATTTTCATTCCCAAGTGTCTAAAGATGTTTAAAATTTTTTCATGTAGTTATTAGCAATTTGCATCTTCCTTGAAAAGTATCTGTTCTGTTCATTTGACCCTTTACTGACTGGAATTTTTGATACTGATGCTTAATTTTCAGAAATTTTTTATACATTTTGGATATTAATCACTTTTTGAATGAATTCATGACAAAATTTTCCCTTTCTTTAAGCTGTCTCTTCTCATTGTTTCCTTGCTGTTCAGAAAGGATTTGACTTTAATAAAATCCTATCTGTTAAATTTTGCTACTATTTCCTGAGCTATTTCAGTTCTATTCAGAAAGTCATTATCTGTATCTTGAAGTGTTTCCTCTTATGCTTTCATGTTCTATTTGTTTCAAAATTTCTGGTCTTCTAAGAATTTTCATCCTATCTCCACATGTAGAAAAATAAATTAAACGGACACTTATTGCTATGCACAAAAGTCAATTCCAAACAATTTACAAACCTCAATATGATACACGAAGTGCAAAAAGTGTTAGACGAAACATAGGCAGTACCCTCTAAAATATAAGTGCAGAAAAGGACATTCTAGATCAGACCAGTTCCTCAGGAATTTAGGAAGTATAACAATTGACAAATAGGATATCATTAAACTAAAAAATCTTCTGTACAGCAAATAAAATATCCAGTTGAGTGAAGAGGAAGCCCACAGAGTGGGAGAAAATTATAAGCTATACATCTGATGGAGGATTAATACCCAGAATACACAAAGAACGCCAAAAGAACAAGCAAGAAATCAAATGACTCAATTAAAAAAAATGGGCTATGAATCTGAACAGAGTGCTCAAAAGAAAAAGAAAAAGTGGCTAAGAAATACCTTTAAAAGTGTTCAACATTCTTAGTAATTAGGGAAATGCAACTCAAAATCACTTTAAGATTTTATCTTACCTCTGTCAGAATTCAAAGATCAAGAGAACAAATGACACCAAATGCTGGCATGGATATGGGAAAAGGGGAACCCTAACTCACTGCTGGTGGGATTACAAACTTATATAACCACTGACAAAAGCAGTGTGGAGAACTCTTTAAAAACCAAAAATAAATCTACCATATGATCTGGTTATTCCACTCTTTGTCATACACCCAAAACACTCATCTACTGAAGACATTCTTTTACAGCCATGTTCCTTTCCCTTCTTTTCACAGTAGCTAACAAATGGAAAGAAACTAAATGTCCCACATGGATGAATGGATAAAGAAAATGAATTACATTTGCACAATGGCAAATCATTGAAATCATGAAAATTGCAGTAAGTAGATGGGACTAGAAAATGTAATACTAAGTGAAATAACAAAGACTTGGAAAAAGAACTTATATTTTTCTCTCCTTTGCAGATCTTATCTCAAAATTTAGTTGTGAACATATATCCTGAAGTAACTGCATGGGCCAGGAAAATGGTAAGTTACCATGGGGATAATTGGAAAGAAGAAGCCCAAGAGATGGAGAGAGTAGGAGAAAGTGGTATTAATGAGAAAATGGGGGAATATTTTGAATTAGGAGGGAATATGGAGGGTTATACAGGAAAAGAGTGAGGATAGATAAATAATGCTTAGGTGGTGTGAAAAACCACCACATATTGAATATGTGTGTGTGTGTGTGTGTGTGTGTGTGTGTGTGTGTGAATGCATATGTCTAGCTGAAGGCTGCATAAAATCAAAACAAAACAAAAAACAAAACAAAAACATTGCCAGGCAGGGAAAACCTTCCTTCGAGTTGTTGGTCAGGATAGTCCAAGAGACTCACAAAAGAACTAAGGCAATATCTTGTTAAAGGGCCCTGATTACCTCCCAGAACTTGAAGGCAACACCCTACTGCTGAAGATAGGACATATTTTAGGCACAACACTTGGAAAACATTGAGGTGGAACTTATCTAGAAGACTACTCCCTCTTCTAGCTCAGTGATATTTACATCTGCTTTTGTTCCAGCATCATGCTGCTTTTTGTTACTATACCATTATTATAATAATTGAATGTTATACACATAGTCAGAATAATTGTTGGCCCAGTATCAGAGCTTTTGTGTTTCCACAGGAAATACAGAATAACATCTTTGTAGTTCTGTGAAGAATGGGTTACACATTTGTCCTATTTATGCATTACATATCTTTTTCATATATGATAACTCACTTATATAGTAAGAGCTCTTATTTCCTTAAACAAACATTAATCATGTTACTATAAGCCTTTCTACTATTAGACTTCATACTTGAAGCACCAAGTCTAATTTTACCCCAGAATCCCATCATTTCTAGTTTTAATTATAAGCCTTCTAAACTGATTTAGCAAGAAGCCTCTACATCTGTATTTTTAATCAAGTTCCTCTTAGCAATTTTCCATCCATTAGCCTCCAAGCAGTAATTTATAAATCCCTCATTCTTGTACTTGGAGCTGAGTTCACTTATTTTCCGCTACTGCCATAGACTTGTTCCCTATGGAAATAGTATTCAGTATAGTCTGCCTTCTTATACTACAGCTATTAAATCTTTCATTTAATAATAGTGTTCCATTTTCATCTTCTTTTAGGCAAAAAGGACCTTTAGAATTTATGACAACTTTAGCAACATATATTGCATGTGCAATTCTATAAATGAGAGTCATCTTTGTAGAAGGTTTGTTTATTTTCCCCTTAAATGTTACTACATTTGAATTGTACTTTTGTGATCCATTGAAACCCTGCTGTGAAATGTTTTGGTATAAGTTTATTCAAATTAGAGCTCATTTACAAAACCTAACTAAAAGCTTTTGTTCAAAACCATAGGATATATCAAAAAGGCCTTAGCCCAGCACCTTCTCAACTATTGTATTCTAATCTTGATAAAATTCCTCATTATATCCTTTCTCATAGTTATTGATAATATTACATCTGTTAGGTTAGTGGTGAGGGGTGTACTTAATCAAATACCTCAGATAACAGTTTGAGTTTTAACACAGAGTTGGAAGATGAGAGGGATTTCCCTAGACAGAGGTAAAGAAAAAAGAACATTTCAATAATTTGACAACAGTAACGATGTTCTAGTCTCCCTTCAATTGCTGTGAGAAAACACTCTGACCAGTACCTACATAGGGAGGGAAGGGTTTATTTGGCTTATGTCTCCCTGGTCACAGTTCACCAAGAAGCCCAAAGTAGAAACTCAGGGCAGGAACCTGGAGGAAGGAGCTGAAGCACAGGCCATGGAAGAATGCTGCTTACTGGCTTGGTACCCTGGTCCTTGCTCAGCCTGCTTTCTTATACAACATAGGCCCACCTTCTCAGCAGGTGCACCACCCTCAGTGGACTAGACCCTCCCACAAAACTCTACAATCAAAAAATTACCCCACAGACTTGGTCACAGACCAGTCCAATGGTGAAAATTCCCCAATTGAGGGTCCCTCTACCCAGGTGTGTCAAGTTGATAACTAAAGCTATCCAGCACAGATGAAGAGTGTGATGCTATATATTTTATAAGATTTTCACAATTAGGTCTCGATAAAAATCATGTAGACTAAATATAACCATACATAACTCTAGTGCCAGGGGATCTGACACCCTTTTCTAGTCTCTATGAGTGTACACTCAATTGGCACACTTACATGCAAGTGGGCAAAGCAGTTATACACATAAAATAAAAATAAAAAAATAAATAGGTAAACCCCCTAGATGACAAAGCATCTTTTAGACTTCATCTTTCTAACAATTTCCATGTGTTAGATGCCATATGCTATCCCTAGAGACACATTCTCAATAATATACTTATGTATTTATTTGCTGTTTTGGTAATAGTCGTTATATTTAGTGGTTTTTTTTTTCTTTATATTTGTTCGCTGCGTTTACTATTTTTTAAGTACTGCCCACAAAAATCATTTACCTAGTTTAATTGGACTACTTATTTGCAGTAATAGACCTGAAGATCATTATTTTAAGCGAGATAAGACATACATAGAGAAATAGCACTTGTTGCCTCTCATATGTGGAAATTTAAAAGAAAATATTAGACAGAATGTAAAGTAGTGGTTGAACCATTGAAGGAAAATGGATAAAGGGATATTAGGTGTGATAAATACATGCTGTATGCATGTACTGAAATACATCAACTGAACACTTCCAGCACATATAACTTCCTCATGACAATCAAAAATACAGTAAAAATAAGTACATGAATAGCTAATATACAACATTATCCCAAACAGTTCATTGTATTTTTCTTCTTCGTTTCTCTATATGCTAACATTATTTCCAACTTCATTGAATCAAATAATTACACCACTCTCTTGTAACAATATTGATCAAATTACTCTTTTAAAATATGTTTTTTGATTTGAATATTTCATAAATTATTGTTGGATCACATTCAGATCTGCTGCCCCATCTCAAAACCTACCTCACTACTCTCCCTGACCTTATGCTTCTATTACTATTTTTCATTTGATAAGGGTTACTGAGGTTCAGTCTGTGTTCCCTAAATACTATTGGGTGTGAGTCTTAGCCTTAGAGTCTGGTCAAGCTACCAAGTGTCATGCTAGTAATGGAAAATGCCTAACCCCCTTAACAGAAGCTATCAATTTCCAATATACCTTCAGCTAGTATTGGGCATTCTTGCCCACCTCCCTCATCCATGCTGGCTTTTTCTTTGACTTAGGACTGCAGAGGACTTGTGCTTTTTGTCACAATACTGTATGTTCATTTGTGCAAGTACCATGTGGTATCCAGACAACAAGGTTTTCACAGATTCATGAAAGTATTCTTTCCTTAAGTGTTTGTTCTGTACCCCATTCCATACTATCTGAACATTATAAACAACACATGCATCTTGTGACCCAAACTATCTCATATCTCTAACCCAAACCATCATCATATTTTATCTGCAATACCATAGAGATCAAGGAATCCCTGTCTCAGGTCTTTGATCTTCATGCTATATGTTTTTACACACTAACTCTAAATATTGGCGTTGATATTTGTGTTTATATAAATTAGGTCACAAAATAAACAAAAATGTTAATGCTTCAGAGAATACTTTTCAAAGCTGCCCAGCTGAATAGTAAGTATTCTGCAGTCACTTTTTAAAATGCTGATTAACTGTACTTTTGAATGACAGCTAATATCTGCACATATTTATGAGTATAGTGTGATGTTGCTATTCGTGAATACACTGCATAATGATGAAATCAGTGAGATTAGTATATACAGCAAGTTAAACTTCATCATTTCTTTACAATGCCATATAAGATCCTCTCTTCTAGTTATTTTTGGATGCACAGTACATTATTCTTAGTTGTATTTGCCATAATCTATGCTAGTTAACTTCTACCATTTTGTCCTAAGATGTATTCTTCACAGCAATTGGTGAACTGTAAAGATAGTTATTTAACTATTTTCTGTATTTAATTTGTTACTTATTCATCCATCATCTTACCTGATTACAATGTTGCTAATTTCAAGCTCTAGCAATACCAGCTTTTCCACTTCCTACAATACATAAAAAAAAAAAAAAAACTCTGCTTACATGGTAAATGCACAAAGCATTGGAGAATAAGAGGATAAGCAATTCTGACTGTGAGATTATCAAATTCTATGGAATAAAGAAAGATCTCAAATGTATAAATTATTAGAAAGAATCCACTGGCCCTAGAAAGCAATGGCAATTGAAATGTCATCGAGCATATTATAAGCAGAAGTAAAGGATGAGAAAAAGCCCTTTAGCTCAATGCAAGTACTTTCAACTGACAAATTCCAAGTCAAAATATTGCCCTATTTTCTCATATGTAAGACCAGAAATATGCCTTTTATATAATCTAAACATTATTTCAATAAATTTATTAACAGTAACTGTGAAATTACATTTTTAATGAAACTAACAACGAATTGCTGATATGATGAAAGAAAAATCTGGTATATTGACAGAATTAACATAACAAAATTATTAATCCAGGGAATGAAGCCAAAACATTGCAACTGACACCAAAAAGAACAGCAACAACTATCAGCAGCTCATAATTAGGAAAAACGGAAGCAAATATCTGAGGAAAATAAGCATGAGAAATTACTGCCTTTGGAGAGCAGAAATCAAAGATAAAGAGCTTTGAGAGAGAAGACTGATTTTCATGTGCCCATTTGACTTTGAAATGAAAATATGTTACTTTAAATGGAAAAATATTATGAAATATACTGAGCTGTGTAATGTGTGATATTGGATGTATTATTTTTTTCCTAATAATAAAAGCTACCCAAAATTTAGGTGCTCAAAACTCTAAGTATTGCTCACTAACATGCAATCTAAAAAATAAAATATACTGAACTCAGAAGAGGAGAATAGATTCAAGTGGTAATCAGGGGCTTGTGAGCAGAAGAACTGAGGAATTGTTCATCAAAGAACAAAACATTTCAATAAGACAGGAGGAAAAAGTTCAAGAGATATTGTAAGGCATGTCAAGTCTAGTTAACTAAAATACATGTGTTTTATTTTGATTTTTGAGACAAAGTGTCATGCAGCCAAGGATGTTCTTGAACTCATGCTTCTTCCAATATTTCCAATGTGCTAAGATTATAGTGTCTGCTACCTTACCTGACAAATGTATTCTTACAAAACTGTTAGGCGTATGCTTTTTGATACATTTTTTACTGAATTTTTGTGTACTCCATACAGAACATCTTAATCATCTTTATATCCCTTTCCCCATTGGCACCCTCCTATAGCTCCCCACCCCAGAATTCATGCACTCTGTCATGTGTGCTAAGGTGAATGGACTCAGGTTAAAGATCTTAAAAAAAAACAAAAAGTGCAGTGACACGTGCCTATAATTTATGCACTCAAGTGGTACAGGCAAGTCTTGGCTATATCAGTGAAATTTTATGTCACAGAAAGTAGAAGAGAAAAGGCAAAAATAATAGCCAAATAAGCAAACATCTGAAGAATATATTTTTATTTCTCACTATAAAAAAATACTTACGTGTGTTAATGCATGTGTTAGATTCATCCTTTCCAGAATGTATTTATATTATAACACATCATCTACCAAGCAAATGTGTACATTTTTGTCAGTTGAAAAGAAAAATAGTGTGGAAAATACATACAACTTGCACCCCAGTGACAACGCATCCAAATACTTTGTATTAAATTATTCTTTCCAAAGGAAAAAAAAATTCTTCTTCTATGAACAATCATTTCCAATGAAATCTTACTACTGTTAATTTTAGTTTACCAAATAAGCTGATTAGAATCAAGATGGTTGTCCTAGTTAGTTACTTTCTGTTGCTGTGATAATCACCATGAAGGAAAAGAAATTTGAGGAGGTTCACTTTATAGCTTAAAGTCAAACATGGAGGAAAGCCAGGCAGGAACTCGGGGCAGGAGCACGTAGACCTGAACTGAAGCAAAGACAATGTAGGAATGCTTCTTACCAGCTTGCTTCTCTTTTCTGTGCTCAGCCTGTTTTATTACACAATCCAGGACCACCTGCCCAACATTGGCACTGTCCATAGTAGGCTGGGCACTTCAAAATCACTCAACTGTCGAAGAATGTCTTATAGACATGCCCAAACACCAGTCCAGAAGAGCAAATTCCCCAACTGAAGTTCCCACTTCCTAGATGTGTCAGTTTGACAGCTGAAACTATTTAGCAGACTTGACTACTCCTTGTCAAATTGATACACCAATACATCACTGTTAAACTACAACCTTTCCATTTCTTGTTCCCAAGATTATAATGTAAATAGAAGAATGCATCAGATGGACGCTAAAAGTACTTGCAGGGTGATTGTAATTAAGAACTTTAGAGTAGGAGAGAATGGAGATAAAAATGGGGGAGGTGAACTGGAACCTTCCCCAACCCCCCCCGTGGTTACCCAGAATAAAAGTCTTTGTTTTCCAAAACTGCAACTTCCTGTAACATTTATCCTTTACTTGCATTCCTCAAACATGAGTATAAAGGTACCCCAAAAGGGGAGAGGGTTGCTGACTCATTTATGGAAGAATCTATGTGTCAGTCACACTACTGGTGAAATTAAACTTCCTCTCTTTGCCTAACTTCAGCTGTTTATCTCTTGATCTCTTGTTTTTCTGTAACAAAACCACATGCTAATATTAACCCTGTAATATAAAACATAGTCCAACTTTAAAAGTTTTTTTTTTCTTTTTTTTTTTTTTTTGGTTCTTTTGAGACAGGGTCTTCCTGTAGCTCCAGCTGACTTGGAACTCACTATTTAGACCAGGTTGACCTCAAACTCACAGAGATTAGCCTGCTTCTGCCTCCCGTGTTGGGATTACAGGCATGTGCCACCAGGCCTGGCACTTTAAAGGTCTTTTTAAAAAATTTTTATTGAGCTTTTATAATTTCATACAACAGTTCTTAATCAAATTTAGACTCCCTCTCCCATTCACACTTCTCTAATCTCCCCCACTGGACCTCATGCATTCTGCCATATGTGGTAAGACCTATCCAGCCAAGCATTTGTACCCAGATATCCTTCAGTGTAAATTGGTACACTGGAGTCTAGTCTGTCCATGTAGAGATCATGCGTATCTAAATTTCAAAGCTATCATCCAGCTATGAGAGAGAATATGTGACATTTGTCTTTCTGAATCAAGGTTAGCTTACTGCGGATGATTGTTTCATCCACTTACATGCAAGTTTCATAATCTTGTTTTCTTAAAGTTCTGAAAAATATTGCATTGTGTGTATGTACCACACATTCATTATCATTTCATCAGTAGATGGGCATCTAGATCGTTTCTAATTTCTTCCTATTGTGAAAAGGGTAGCAGTTAACATGGATGAACAGGTATTTCTGTAGTAGGATACAGAGCCTTTTGGGTATATGCTCAAGAGTTCTATAGTTGTGTCATATGGTTTCATCAATTTTGAGCTTTTTGAGCAATCTCCACACTGATTTCAATAGTGACTGCAAAAGATTTCACTGCTACCAGCAGTGGATAAGAACTCTCATTTCTCAACATCCTATCCAGCATTTGTTCTTGTTTAGTTTGTGGATCTTAAATCATCTCAGTGGGGTAAGATGAAATCTCAAAGTGGTTTTAATCTGCGTTCCCTGATGACTAGTGATGTTGAACATTCTAAAAAATATTTCTCACCCATTTGCGTTTTATCTTTAGAGAATTACCTATTCAGTTCCTTGAACCACTTTTTAATTGGGTTGTTTTAATTATTTTTTGATGTTTAGGTTTTTGTGTGCCTATGTCTGTTCTTTGTTTACTCCATATACCAACCTCTGTTATAGGTACAGCTGTAAAGTTTTTTCCCACTCTACAGGAACATTAAGTTCGATGTGGATTTCATAACTGCACAATAAAATTCCTGTTTCGAAAGTCCATTTTGTATCTACAAGTATCAATATATTACCTACTTTCTCCTCTATCTGATTGTGGTTATCTGGACTTGTGTTGAATTTCTTGGTGTATTTGGAGTTGAGTTTTGTACGTGGTGAGAGATAGGTATTTAGTTTCATTCTTCTAAATGCCCTTATGTAGTTTTATTGGCACCATTTGTGTATTTTTGGCTTCTTTGTCATAAATTAGTTGGCTGTAAATGTGTGGAGAGATGGCTCAGTGGTTAAGAACACTGGTTGTTCTTACAGAAGACCCAGGTTCGAAACCCAGCACCCACATGGCAGCTAACAACTGTTCGTAACTCCAGTCCCAGGGGATCCACCAGCATCTTCTGACCTCTGTGGGCATTGCATGACATGGATGCACTTACGTACATGCAGGAAATACATGAATACACATAAATAAAAATAATAATTTTTTTTTAAATGTGTGAGTTTCAATCTGGGTCCTTATTTCTATTCCTCTGATCAATGTGTCTATTCTTTAGTACCAGGCTGTTTTTATTACTATAGCTATGCAGTACAATTTGAATTCAGGGATAGTAATGCACCTAGCAGATTTTTTATTGTTTAGGCTTATTTTAGCTATCCTGTTTGTTTGGTTGGTTTTTGCATTTCCATATGAAATATTTTTGTAAAGAAATGTGTTGGAATTTTAATGGATATTGCATTGAATTTGTAGGTTCCCCTTTGTAGGATGGCCATTTTTTACAATAATAATCCCAATGATCCATGAACATGGAAGGTCTTTCCATTTCCTGGTACCTATATCTTTCTTCAATGTCCTAAAGTTTTATACAAGTCCTTAACTTACTTTTTGAGATCCATTCCAAGACATTTTATGGGGTTTTGAGGCAATCACCAATGGGATTATTTCCCAGATTTCTTTCTCGCTATGTTTGTTGATGGTGTGTAGGAAGGATACAGATTTGGCTTTGCTAATTTTGTATCCTACTACTTTGCCGAAGGTGTTTTTCAGCTATGGGAGTTTCTGCTGTAGTCTTTAAGGTCCTTTATGTACAGAATCATGTCATCTTCAAAGAAGGATGCTTTGACTTCTTCTTTTCCATTTTTTTCTCCATTTTCTCCATTGAATTATTGTGCTAGCTAATGTGGAAGACAGGCTTGAGCCTAGGGTGAAAGTCATATTGATAACCATACAGCAGGCCCAAGGCAAGGGCCCAACCGCTGGAGCTACAAGGAACACCTTGTGACATTTGCTCCCATTGGCAGAGCATGAGACTGATGCCTAGAGTTCGCCACTCCCTAGTCACCACCCTTGGAATTCCAAATTGCAACTTAGAAATTGCAACATTAAGGGTCACGTGGTTTCCAGGAATCCAGGCTCTGTAATCTGAAACCCAGTAAGCTAACGAGGCCTCCTACCTGCTATTTGTGATAGGATGTTAAGTCTATTATGCTAATAGGATGCTAAGTCTGTTATGCTAATAAGGTATCTTACTTGTGCTGTGATTGGACCACTGCCCCTATAAACGCTTGTGCCTTCCTCCAATAAAGCAGACCTGTATCACTGAACCTGTTCTCCTGTCTCTGAATGCGGCTCCGCTGATACAGTCTCCTCACTAGCCCTGGGGCCCGGGACTGGGCAGAAGCAACAATGACAGAAGATGGCACCAGGCGGGCAGAAGAATGGCCTCAGCCCAGGGCAAGAGAAGGAGCAGCCTCAACGCCCGTGAGAATGAAGGAGTGGTACCCATGAGAACAGAGGAGCAGCCACCACTGGCAGTGGCCATAAACTAAGAATTTAAGTAGTCTACCAAACAGGAATGTAAAGAGTGGACATCCTTTTCTGATTCCTGATTTATTGGGATGGGGCTGCTTTCACTTTTTCTCCACTGAGTATGATGTTGGCTGTGGACATATGGTATATGTCTTTTATTATGCTGAGATATGTCCCCAGTACGTCTGGGATCTCCATAACTTTTACGAGGAATGGATGTTGGATTTTTATCAAAGCCATTTTTGGCGGCTAATGTGATGATCATGTGCTTTCTGTCCTTGAATCTGTTTATTTACTAAATTACGTTTATTGATTTTCTTATACTGAAACATCCCTGTATCTCTAGGATAACACTAATTTGCTCATGGATTATCATCATTTTATTTGCTCTTGCATTCTGCTTGTGGATATTTTATTGGGAATTTTTGCATCTATGTTCATCAGAGAGATTGGCTTATAATTTTTTGGGGGAGGGTATTTGTCTGGTTTTGGTATTAGAATAATAATGACTTCATGGAAATAATGTGCATATTTTCTTTCATTTTCTATTTTATGTAATAATTTCAGGAGCACTGATATTATTTCCTCTGTGGAAGTTTGGTAGAAAGCTGCACTGTATTCTTCTTGTTCTAGTTTCTCTTTAGTTCGGAGATTTTTAATTACTCTATAAAACTCATTGTTTATTATGAGTCTGTTTAATTTATTTATTCAATTTTGATTTAATTTTGTTTGGTCACCTGTATCTTGAAATGCACCCATTTTTTTTTTAGATTCTGTATTTTAATGTAATATGGATTTTTAAAATATGTCCTTACAGTTTTCTGAATTCCCTCCTGAACCATTGTAATGTTTCACTTTTCATCTCTGAGCTTGTCACTTTGGGTACTACCTCTCTTTCTTTTAGTTAATTTTGGTAAAGATTTGTCAATCTTGTTAATTTTTTCAAAGAACTAACCCTTTATTTCATTGATTTTTGTATAGTTTTCTTCATTTCTAGTTCATTAATTTCAGCCTTGGTTTTAGCTGTTTCCTCCTGTCTGCTCTTTTAGGTGTTGTTTGTGCTTGGATTTCCAAAGCTTTCAGGTGGATCATTAATTTATTTATATGAGATGTTTCTAATTTTCTTATGCAGGCATTTAATGTTATATTATTTTTTTTGTCTTTGGACTGCCTTCATTGTGTCCCAAACATTTTGGTATGTTTTATTTTCATTTTTATTCAAGTCTAAGAATTTTTTAATCTTCTTCATTTCTTCCATGATCCAACTTTCATTCAGTAATGTATTGTTTAGGTTTTCTGTATTTGTGTACCTTTTCCAATCTTTATAGTTTATAACTAATTTCACTGCTTTAATGTTAGATAGAATACATGACAATATTTCAATTTCTGTAAATTTTTGGAGACTCGTTTGTGTTCTATTTTGGAGAAATTTCCATGGGCTTCTGATAAGATAATTGTGTTCTTTGATGTTTGGGTGGAATGTTTTGTAGATGTCTGTAAAGTACATTTTCTTCATGGTTTTATTAGCTTTCAAAGTTTCTCCGTTTAGTTTTTGTCTGATTAACCAGATTATTGGATGTAGCAAGGCATTGAAGTTGCCCACTATGTCTGTGTTGGAGTCAATATGAGGTATTAGATCTAATAAAGTTTATTTTATGAAATTGGATATCACTGTGTGAGGTTCATATATGTTTAGGATTGAAATTTCTTCTTCATGGATTTTGCCTTTAATGAGTATGAAGTAACCTTCCCAGTCTCTTTGGACTAGTTTTAGTTTGAAGTCTATTTTGCCAGATTAGAATAGCTATACCTGCTTGTTTCTTAGTTTCATTTGTATGAAATAACTTTTTGCATACTTTTATCATAAGGTGGTGTTGAGCCCTATTGTTGAGGTATATTTCTTGGAGTCAGCAAATTGATGAATTGTGTTTTCTCATCCAATTGGTTAGCCTCTGACTTTTTACTGGGGAGTAGAGGCCATTAATATTACTGACCATTAAATTTATGGGGCATAGAGATCACTGATGTTTATTAATTCCTGTTGGTGTTTCTAGTGATTCTCTTTTAGACATTTTTGTTTGACTATTCTGGAATAATGTATTTACTTTTTGTGCCCTCTTGACAGTGATTAATCTTCTCTTCTGACCATCAAGTATTTTCTGCAGAACTGGTTTTATTGGAATAATTTTTTAAATCTATTTTTATCATGTAAACTTTTACTTTCTCCTTCAATTACAACTGATATAGTTGTCTGAGCTGAAATCTGTGCTCTTTCATGACTTCCCTTATATTGGTCCATGGCTTTCTGGCATTCATGTCCCCATTAAAAAGGCAGAAAATATTCTGATGGACTTTCTTTTATTTGACTTGATCTTTTCGTCTCTCAGCATTCAATATATTTTCTTTGCTATATACATTTTGTTTCGTGACTTTTATGCGATGTAAGGAGTTCCTTTTCTGGTCCTGTCTACTTGTTGTTCTTCTAGTGCCTTGATAGTTATCTCTTTCCCTCGGCTTGGGAAATTTTCTTTGACTATTTTATTAGAGGTGTTTTCTGTGCCTTTGACGTGGGTTACTTCTCTTCTATTCCTATGATTCATAGGTTTGGTTTTTTTACAGTATTCCACAGGTTTTTTTTATATTATTTTCTTGCTTTATTTTAGATTTGACTTTTTTTATTTATTTTTTTTTTTGATTGTGTGATCCATTTTCCCAAGGGTTTTTCAAGATCTGGTATTCTATTTTCCATGTTTTTCCACTTCCATTTTGCTTCTTTCCTCTGAGCTTTTGGTTTGAGTTTCAAAGATTTTGATATCTGCTTTATTTCAGATTGGCTTTTCTTCAGAGATTCTATTTATTAAATTCTAATTTCATATTTTGAATTATTTTAATTTACTCAAGTGTTAATGTTTTCATGATCTTCATTCATATTATCCTTGAATTACTGAAATATATTTATAATTGCTATGTAGCAACCACATTATCTTGGATATTGTTATTATTATTTTTTCTGAGACCTTGACATCTGGACTTGTGTGGTTGTATTTCTTCATATGTGTATTACTTTTATGTTGTTGTGATGAAACAGCATTACCAAGTAAACTTATAAAACAAGAGTTTATTTTAGGTTATGTTTCAAGAGGTAAGGTTTCATAACGGAAGGGGAAGTGTGGCAGAAGAAGGTAGCCAAAGCAGAAAGCAGAGCAATCACATCTTTAAGTAGACATAGGAAGCAGAAAGTGTCTGGAAATCTGACATTATATAACTCTTCAAACCTGCCACCAGTGACAAGCTTCCTCCAGGATGACTACATCTTCAAAGACCACTCAAAATAGCACCCATCAACTGAGATCAAAATATTCAGAAACTTTATACCTATGGAGGTCATTTTTATTCAGGAGATCATAATATGGGTAAGTGATCTTATCCTTGTTGAATGTTTGTGTCTTGTTTGTGGTAATGCCAACTCATAAGGTTATGACCCAGCTGAGAAGTGCTTGGTGTTTAATATGGGGACCACTTGATGTTAACATTCAATTCAGGTAAAAGAAGAAGCATTTCATTACAGCTTTAAAATTCTCATTAACAGTTTAGAGCAAAGATATATCTCTTTCAAAAGTGGCTATGAAACTTTTAGGTGTGCTGTTGAATTAATACACTTATACAATATTGAACTCAGTATAAGCCCTGTGAAACATAAAATTGAATGAGTTTTTAACCTTTAAAAAAGATCTCCATTTCATTTTAAAATATGCTGTTTCTTACAGAAATACTCATTGTTTTTGCTCATAACACTGAGATGTTGGCGCATGCATCTCTAATCTGTATGTGTCTGATTATTACTAGTCATAATTGGTTGCACTCAGATCCTTGGCATATGTATATGTCTGTAAAGTCACTGGGTAGATTTCAATGGTAATGTTTGTCACCTCTACTAATTAACATGATATAAATTTTTATACTTCCTCCACAAATATAATACATTTTAAAAAATTTGTTGATCTTTTTGTGTGTGTGTGTGTGTGTGTGTGTGTGTGTGTGTGTGTGTGTATCACACAGAACATCCCAAACCATCTTATTCAACTATACGACCACTTCCCATATGGCATCTTCCCATAGGCTCCCTCCCCTCACTAGAGCCCTAATAGTCCCTGCTACTGTCTGCTGTGATGTCATCACCCCCAGCCATTCCCCACTACTTGTTCATCTGGTGAATCTAGTCAGCCTATCTAGAGGTCTTTGTTTTAGGAAGGTCAGCTCTTCCTCATCTAGCAGCAATCGGTTGTCAATATTCTTTTAGATAAGATTGGGGTGTGCTGTTCATTTTCCCAGTTCTATGTTGGGTTACGATCTGGGAGTCCCTTGGGCCACCCTGGCCAACAACTCGACAGAAGGTATCTCCTATCTGGTATTGTTGCTTATTATGTAGCATTTAGCTATACATATGGACTCTTGAAAAATTATATTGGCTCCTTAAATCTTTGGTTATACTTTCCTATTGGGTGTTTAAGGCCATACAGTTGGTCCAGATAAATCGATTTATTTTTACTCTTAAGGTTGTTTAAGAATCTGTTCCTCGGGGGTCACATGGGCTTGGGAGGAGCCCCTGGCTCCTTTCTTTTACCAGTTCCACCTATGTGAAGATAAGTCAAAGGTCCTGCTCAACCATGGCTCACTTCACTTGGAAGCATGGAGGAAATGATTTCTCTGTAGACTGGACACTGGTCAAAGTCCATCTTGTGGGGTCTCCTCAGCCTCCTTGATCAAGAGGACAGGTGACCCACCACAGATATAGGACATTTTGAGAGATGCTCATAGTACCTTGCAGCTAGTCAACCTAGGAGGGCAAGGAGCAAAAACTGTCCTTTATGTTCCTCTGACCAAATTATTATAGGCCTCAAAGTATGTCTGTTAAACATCCAAGAAGGCTAGTTCCACCAGCCTGGTACGTTTAATTACTGTGTGTCATGTAGATAAATCTTGAGCAAAGACCAGGTGTTCTCCGATAAACCTTGCCTAGACATATATTTCTTGATCTGGTATGTATAATTTGTCAGTAGGTTGTTTGACTAATATGGTTCCCTCTGGTTTTTAAAGCTAGCTAGGCATTAGTTATCTCTCGCAACTCTAACCCCTACATCATGGTTTCCCCAATTAAGGTGCCCCCATTTTACCCTTTTCTCCCTTAATAATACCCTTCTCCTGTGGTCCTACCTCTCTTGAGCTCCTTCTTTCCTTTTATCCCTTAGGTTCCATGTATATACTTCACTCCCTCCTCCCTTAATCAAACCCATTTTTTTTGTCTTTTGAAACAGGGTCTCCCTGTACTCCCAGCTGACCTGAACTCATTATGTAGACCAGGCTGTCCTTGAACTCACAAAGATCTGCCTGCCTCTGCCTCCCAAGTGCTGGGATTAAAGGCGCGTGCCACCACACCTAGAAAACTAACCCAATCTTTATCCATATCTCTCTCATTAACACCTGTTTCCTACATTTCTTCTCTTTTAGGTTCTTTCTTTTCCTTTACCTCCCTGATTCCTTTCCATTATCCTGGTTCCTGTAGTTATATCTGGATACATACTCACTTATCAGGGTTTGGTTCTAGGATCCACATATGAGGGAGAACATACATTAATTTTTTTAATGAGTCTGTGTTACTTAGTATAACAGTTTCTAGTTCCAACCATACCTGCAAATTTCATGATTTCATCTTTCTTAACTGCTGAGTAAAGCTCTGTTGTATAAATGAACCACATTTTCATTATCCACTCATCAACTGAGGGACACTTAGGTTGCTCCCATCTCTTAGCTATGGTGAAAAGAGCAGAAAAAAACATGGATATACAAGTGTCTCTGCAATAGGATGAGTTTCATTTGGGTATATCCCAAGGAGCATTATAAGTGGGTCAAATGGTAAGTTCATTTGTAGTTTTTTAATAGTTCTCCACACTGCTTTCCATATGTGTGAACAAGTTTGCACCCCACCAGCAGTGGATGAGCATTCTCCTTTCCATACAGCCTCTCCAACATTTGGTATCATTTGTTCTCTTGATCTTAGCCAGTCTGACTGGGGTAAGATGAAATCTTAATGTGGTTTTAATTTGCATTTCCCTAAATACTAGTGATGCCGAACATCTTTTAAGATGCTTCCTAACCATTTTTACTCCTTCTTTTGAGAACTCTCTGTTCAGCCCCTTAGCCCATCTTTTAATTAGGTTACGTCCTGTTTTGATTCTCCATTTTTTGAGTTTGTTATATATTCTGGATGTTAAACCTCTGTCAGATATGTCACTGGTGAAGATTTTTCTCCCATTCTGTGGGTTTTCTCTTCACTTCCCTGGTTGCCTCCTTTGATGTACAGAAGCTTTTTATTTAATGAGGTCCCATTTGTTGATTCTTGACCTTGTTTCCTGAGCAGTTGATGTCCGGTTTAGAAAATCCTTTCCTACACCTATATCTTGTAGGTTTTTCCCAATGTTTTCTTCTAACAGTTTCAGAGTTTCAGGCTTTACATTGAAGTCTTTGATCCATTTGGAATTGACTTTTGTGAAAGGTGAAAGATAGGGGTTTAGTTTCATTTTTCTACAGGTGGAGATCCAGTTTTACCAGCGCAATTTGCTGAACATGCTGTCTTTCTTCCAGTGAATGTTCTTGGATTCTTTGTCAAGTATCAGGTGGCTGGAATTGCATATACTTTATTTGCATCTTCAATTTTTTTCCATTGATCTATGGGTCTATTTTTGTGCCAGTACCATGTTGTTTTTATGACTATAGCTCTGTAATACAGCTTAATCAGCCTCAAGTTTTGAAATTAGATTCCAGAATTTGATTACCCAGGGTCCAGGATCAGGAGAATGGGACAGGGCTGCTAGGTAAACAGGGTGGGTGGGAGGTTAAGGTGGGAGTTCACAGCTCTGCATTGTACACATTTTAGATGGTAGAACAAAGGGAGATCTCAAGGACTGATTTCAGGGCTGCAAGTCTGTGTTCTAAGGAACTCTGAAAATACTAGGTGGTCTCAAGGAAGGAGTTATGGAACATAAGACCCAGGTAGATAAGGATTCTGCAGATCCAAACTGGGCGGCGTGCCAAGATGGTAGAGAGTGACTTACACTGCCAAGACTCAGGGTTACAAAGATCCAGAATGGAGCAGAATCACTTCCTGTCAATTTTTTAGTTAATAAAACCTGAAAAAATATATTTGACTTCTGATTTTGTTTCTCATACGAAATTATTGACATGACGAACTTTCTCCTCTCACCCTTCAAAATCCACAAATAAATATTGATTTTAAGAGGTGTATTTAGTTTCCATCCAATGCTGCTGCAAACAACCTGAATCAAGCAACTAATCTTTTTCTATAGTGGATATTTTAATAATTTGTCAAGTGGTCTTCTACCACTGTAATTTTTTTGTACTTTTTTAAAGTTTTCCAAACACAGTAGCAAGAGAAATTCCTCTCAAGTATTGGTCTTACATTGTCCCACTTTTTTTTTTCAAAAATCTCTAATGTCTTATCTCATAATCAAGAATGCAAAATGACTCCATGAATATAGCTAAGGGATACATAACCTTAAACAGTGCCAGACAGGAGATTCTTTCCTTTGAAGGGTGGTCCAAGAAACTCCCAAAATTACTCAGAACTTGAAGATAAGACCCTACTGTTGAAGACCAAACATACTTCAGACACAGGATTTGGAGAGACAGAGCTGCAACTGACCTGGAAGCTACTTCCCCTGAAGGCAAGCTCTCATAACTTTGGAGAATGCTATGAAAGTGCCAAGGGAAATCATGAATGGATGATCCAGTACCAGCTTTAAGACCAAATAACCACATCAATGGCCAGCACAGCACATGCCATTGGTGGAGTAGTGGCGCTTTTGTCTTGGGGACAATCAATGGGTATCTAAATGTCCACTCAAAGGGAGAAAACACAAGTGTGGTAACATAACCTAATACACAGGGCCAAAGTGGGCATACATCTTAGAGAAAACTCCCAAACTCTCACATCACTAGACTAATGTGATGTTTTACAATGTGCAAAATATGTATCCTTGTATTTACAGACAAATATCCCAGTGACCACTCATCAAAGAAGCTCATTTCGCAGCAGTAATACACTAATACCAAGTACCACAACTGGTTACACATGGACATTGTCTTTGAATTGCCCAGGCATAAGGGAAACATCTGCAATGCAACCTCTCCACCTAAGGCTCATGGAACATAGAACAGGTATAAAGAGGGCAATAATGAATCAGTTCTCAATAATGAAGCTCCCTCATGCAGTGGAGGGCCAGGAACACAAAAGGTCACAAATGGCCAACGTGTAGATATCAATAGTCTGCTAAATTATCGTCCTTGGACATGACTCCTTTGCTGAATTTCACCCACCCCAGGCTCAGGGACCATCACAGAAGGGGGGGCAGAAAAGTTGAAAGAGCCAGGGAGGATGTACATGATTATACGGAAACAGAGTCCTACAAGCTCATGTGAACCTGATCATATGATTCTACGGCATAGGTGTCAGCATACACAAGTTCCATGGAAACTCAGGCAGACAATAACCCAGCATAGAGCTGGGAAAAGGAACAGCAGTACCCAGTCTTATCTAAAGGAATGTTGGCAACTAATTGCTACTAGATTAAGAGCTGATCTTCCTAGAACAAGGGACTCTTGACAGACTGACTAGACTCAGTGAGTGGATGGACTTGTATTGGGGAACAGCTGGGGGCACCGACAACACAGTGGGCAGTAAACAGGGATGACAGAGCATATGGGCCCCAGAGGGGGAGGGCTATGGCAGGGTGCCAGTGGGGTATAAATATGATCAAGATTGTTTGAGATGTTTTGTACGAAATACACAAAAAAATCAATAAAAATAAAACAATAAAAAAATAGACTACTATCTGAAATTGAATACATTTTATAGGTCTTATTTCTCATAAATCCTTCCTGTTAGAAAATGAATTTCATGCAATTGAAGGTTTTATTCACTTTTGTAGCCCTTGTACCTATAGAAAAGGCCTATAATTGGACATATATTTAATGTCTTTTTCAAATGCAGAATGATTGCATTTGAACTTCAACAAAATAAAAAATAAAATGACAGGATAGATTACTGTTTTTTAGAAATCACTGTACCACTGCCCACATAGGCAGACTTCTCAAATTGAGATTATCCAATTATTGTAAAGCAAGTATCAAATATAAAAAACAAACAAAAAACTGAAGTCTAAGTAACACTTTTATACTTTTCTGCTCTATTTAGTTTCCCTGAAAGTAATCACTTTTCACCATGCCCAAAATGCCAGTACTTTAATAATCTCATTAAGATAAATGAGGCCATGAATAAGTGAAATCTGACATCATTTTAGTATAGGAAAATTAGTTGATGGGTACACCAAAGATTTAGAAGACTAGAATCCAGTTTCCTTCTGTTTTACTGAAAATATCTTAAAATGAATTTAAAAATATAACAGATTTTTTTCCTTACACATTTTTTCCTTTAGCAACTTTTAGAAAAACAATACAAAATTAATAATCCTGATCATAAACATATTTTATAAGCAGGTCATTGTTTTATCATTTTTGCCATTAAAATAAATGTTTCTTATAGAAAAAATGTTTTAAGTTAATATATATTTTGGTTGACATCTATAAAATAAATGAATATTTCAGGTATTATTCAGAAATTGAAGGATAATTTTGTCATGTCTGAAATTGGAGTAAAATATATTATTGATAATTGAGATGCATATTTCTGAGTCTTTATATAACTAAGGATATACTCATTCACTGATTTTATTAATTTGCTGCTTTTAGACTAATGTTATTGATCCAAAATTCCCATCAACTGGATATGGTTTCAAAGAAACATGATAAATCCATGAAAATAAATAACAAAGGAAGAATTCTAAATCCATGTTTATTTTAGTTAAACTTTATGAAATATTTATGCCATCATCATTTTTTCATGATTATCTATATTGAAAACAATGGTGAAACTCTAAAATATGTCATTAATAAAGATTGCTAAACTGTAGGTGGACAAAATCTATTTTACATAAAGATTCTGTATTACACATACCTATTCCTCTAATCAGGAAAATATACTTTATTTTCTATTTTTAAACAGTACATGTCTGAAATCCAGTATTTCTCAGTGCCTAGATTTTTATTTCTCTCTTTATACTTTTTAATACTTTGAAACAGAAAGCAAACAGAGGAACAGAAAGATATAAATAACCTGGGAGTTTTGCAGTCTTAATGAATATAAATATCATCCATAGATATTCAAGTCTGGGATCCCACGAAATAAAGTAGGATGAATTATTGTGATTCTGACAGCAATGACCAATCAGCCAATCTATTTTTTCTTCCTACATGTATATAGACTGTATCACAATTTACTTATTGCAGGTAAATGATTATGCTCTGTAGAGCAGGTATGTGTTTCTTCCATACACAATGCATAAACAATTATACATGACCTCCCTGTAGTTTCTCCCTATAGTATGGTCTTAGAAACTACATGGTAATTGCATTGGAGTCAGATGGTAGAAAGATCTCAAGTCCTTAAATCACACTTACAAGAGATAATCCACATTCAATTCAATTATAACCATTTGTTACTTCATGTGAACAAGATATATACTTCTGTTATGCTGCAGAAACTTCTATTTCTTTTTCTTTTCTTTATTTTTGCATGTGTGCCAGCTATTTTCAACTTTCTGTTCAGGTTTATCACCCTGTATTCTTCCTGTTAAGAGAAAATATTACCTAGAAAGTAATGATATCAATCTGAAAACTCCATCCGTCATGTGTATGTTCAATATAACATCATGCATCCATGCAAAAGCAATGTAGCTCTAAAAAGCTACTTTATTTGATATGAATAAAGTACTTTCTTCACTTCTGGGCTTACCTGCTTTCTTTCTGCCAAAACACTCTGGTGGGAGAGTAAAATAAAAGTGCATGAAATTGAAATATTCACTGCATAAACTCACATTCATCTTGTCTTGCTGTCACCAAATTCCTTAGGATCTACTGAAGTCCAGAGCCCAATATTAGCCTCTCCCCCCAGCTCACACTCTTAGAAGCACACACTCTCCTTGCCCTTCGGAATTGGGAGAGGTGACATTCACTCACAGATGCAGTCCTCCTCAGGATAGCCACAGTTATGCATGAAACATACAATTTTTTGAACCATCTCTTTATTAGCATTTTTCAAATTTTTAATTTATTTCTTTATATTTATTTTACATATTTAACTGTTTTGCCTGTATGTATGTAATTGCGCCCATGTCATGCCATGCCTCCACAGGCCAGAAGAGGGTATCAGATCCCCTGGAACTGGAGTTACAGACAGTATTAAAGGCCAGATGACTGCTAGAAACTGAGCCCGGTTC
>NW_008342161.1:110470-116536 GCF_000622305.1 Nannospalax galili | reverse complement strand
CTCCCCTGAACCTGGCGTTTCAGATGATTGTTAGCCACCATGTGGATTTTGGGAACTGAAACTGGGTCCTCTGCAAGAGCAGCCATTGCTCTTAACTGCTGAACCATCTCTCTAGCCCCATCTTAACACTTCTTCAGTAAAGTGTTTCTCTTGTAGGAATGACTGTTATATACTGGACAGAATCTGGACCAATAACTTTGAATTTATCTTGGCAAACTCAGTTAATGGGGCATTTCCTGGGAGCCTGAATTTGACACTTCACCCAAAAGGTAATGAATGAATGTGGTTATGTTTGAGAATTAACATATCAAAGCTTTGAAAGACAGTGTACCCATCTTCACTGAACACTGTGAAGATTTGGAAGTACTTTTTAAATGTATATTTTTAAGGAGTTTTAGTGCACTTCAAATAATAGATGTTAATCAAATTTAGACCCCTGTCCCCCATGTGCACCACTCCCCCATAGCATCCCCACTAGATTTCATGCTTTCTGTCATATATGTTAAGACCTATTCAGTCAAGCATTTGTACCCGATGTCCCTTCGTTCAAGTTCATTCAATGGAGTCTACTTACCCTATCTATAATCATTCCCTTAAAGAAGATTTACTCTCTCTCTCTTTCTCAGCCTGAAGTAATCAGTTGCCAATAGTTACTCAGGTAAAGTTGGGGCCTGCTGCCCTTTTCCCTAGATCTATGCTGAGTTTTTGTATAATTGAGTCAGCATGGGTCTTGTGCATGATGTCACCAAGTTTAAGTTTATATGAGCAAGTTCCAAGATGCCTGAAAGCCTCTTCCTTATGTTCATGCACCAACCCTGGCTCTTACAGTCTTCCTGCTCACTGTTTCACAATGGTCCCTGAGCTGTCGGTGGGTGAGGTTTAATATAGGAGTCCTATTCATGGATAACCCACTCTGCAGTCTCTTGTTCTTTAAAACTTGAAAACAAAAGGACATTTGAGACCGAAAAGAAAGAGAACTACTGAAGGAAAAGCAGGGTGGTCTGTTAAGATCAGGGTGATTCCAAACTATTTTCTCAATGAAGGTGGAGAAAACAGCTTGAATAAAAATGTGACTGAAGTCTGACATAGGAGCACAGTTCCAGGAAACATACTACTCCAAAGGCTATCTAGGGGGAGTGAATGTCCTCTGAGTTTTGGCCCACTCTTTAAAGCTAAATTTAATTGTCAGGCTTTTTATATCAGGCAATTATAATGCTGGTGTAGTAACACCACATTCAAGTGTATATGCATCTTTTCCCAGAAGATCTTGATTGACAATGCTTGTCATAGTAATTAGATCAATATGTGCTGATCTTTGTATCTCATATCATCTCTGCATCATATTCAAGTATCTATTAAGCAGGAATTGACAAGGACATGATAATTCTGAGCTTACTAGTTTAAACTCGTTTTTTAAATGAAAACCTATTCCCAATGTCTATAAGTAAGCATTTTAGTTAAAAAAAAGTTTGTCATCCTAAAAAATCCTTAGAGATCCTAATATTAAGATATCCTATCCATAAACTGTGTAAAATATCATATAGTAGTTATTTTAAAGCAAACCAAAAGTGAGTTATGTTTCAAAAACTGGATATTTTAATAGCTAAGGTAATAATTCCTATATTAATAGCACTTCAATTTCAGTATATGAAGTTTTTGTACTACAAGAAGTACACTATCATTCTGTAATAAAACTACCTATATTTAAAGAATAAAAAGACTGTTACAAATTGTATACTCAGAACTGATTATAATGTCTCATGCTTATAATCATAGCATGTAGAAGATAAGACAAAAGTAACATAAGTCTAAAACCACCCTGAGAGATATAGTGCGATTGTGTCAGAAAAGAACATAGGACCTCAGGGGAAACATCTCATTCATTCTTCCAAGAGATGGCAGATGTGGTCCAGCAGGACCTTTGACTAATCTTCACATAGATGGAACTGGCAAAAGAAAGGAGCCAGGAAATCCTCCCAAGCCCATGTGAACCCTGAGGAAGTGATCCTCAAAAGGCCTTAAGTGTAAAAATAAATTGATTTATTTGGGTCAATTGTATGGTCTTAAACACCCAAAAGGAATGTATAACCAAAGAATAAAGTCATTAGTATATTTCTTTAAAAATTCAAGGGATTAAACTTCCCAGACATTAGGCTTAAGTCTACATAAAAAGTTATTTAGACAATTATTTATCATTGATAAATTTGTTCCTAACCAGAAAGTGCTGCTCAAATGTAAGACTGCAAATCTTGGTCTCCAATACTGTAATGCCCACATGTAGCTAAAGGAAACAACCAGCTATTGTTCTAAAATGATGGATAAATTTGTTTTCTCCCCCTAATCTGGAAGCCTTTGAGAGGGCAAGACACTAATTCTAACCACTACAACAGCTATCAAAATACCGGAAAGAAAACCCTGAATCCATCATTCTCGAGTTCAGCCTTGAGAGACAAAAGAAAAATGAGGAGGAACCCAATAGAGGGATGCTTTTGGAAGCCCTTGTCAAGAAATTCCAATGGACCCTCATATGACCATTTGAAAATTGCCCTGTTTTGACTTTTTTGTAATTCTCTGGCTAGAACCTGTAATGCCAATTACTCTTGCCTTTACTTCTTCACATTTCCTATTCATGATTCAAGGACTTTCTTTTCCCCTTAGAGATACGAGTTATGCAATTCGGGAGTCTTTTAGATAGACCCACTGAAGGGGTACTCCAATTGCCTCACCCTGTGTCCCTGTTCAGCACATAAGAAGCCAGAGCAGTCTGCGTCCCTATTCCCTATTGGCAATTTGGGTAACCTCTTCAGATGATTGTGTGATAAGAATAAGAGGCAGGAATTGGCTAGGCAGTTTGGGTAAGAAGACCCCAAAGAAAAGTAGCCAGTTTCTTGGCTAAAAGTCAAAATGTCCTTGGGCCTCTTAGCAATGTACTCTGTTCTAAAGACCAAAAAATTTGAAAATATTTGGGATCTTGTACATAACCCTTGTAAGATTTTAGGGTTACCTCTTGAGAGGAGGGAATGTTAGAGTAGCCAAAATCCCCATAAAATAAATAAATCAAAGAAGAAGAAAATGTACATAAAGTTATTAGAAAAAAGTGATGGGGAGGTATGGGAGGAGTTAGAGGGGAGGGAGTGGGCAGGGATTTTACCAAAACACCTTATATGCATGTATGAAATTCTCCATAAATTATTTATTTTTAAAAAATATAGGACATATATAAACAATAACCAGAATAAAATATATGTGAATGTTGAAATTGCTTAGTGAATATAAAGGTGCTTGCAGTCAAATATGGACTCAGTTTTCTTCTGACCTCCACATATGCACTGTTGCACATTATCCCCTCCAACACCACAAACATTTGTATGCAATATTTAACTCAGTTCTTATCACAGTGTACGTAAAGAGAAAAATACAATAATAATAATGAATACAAAGGAAAAATGTAAATATGAAGGAAAAGACAGGTTCCTGTTCCTCTAGAGAGGTCAGTTGTTGAAGAGCCCTTCCTGTGTTATTTATTCTGTGTCCACTTCAAGATGCACAAACTGGTGAGAGCAGTCTATGCTAGTACCCAGAAACTGATTTTGAGACACTGCTGCTTGTGATTTCTCTCTTCTGTCCTGCTTCTCTGGACAGATGGCCTTGGTTTTCCAACTTTCTGTTGACTACTCCAAGTCTTTTGGAGTAGTTAATCATTTAGTCTCTACACAAGAGCACTGGTTTCTCTAACTGGTGACTGTAAATGGAAGGTTTCCCACTGTGTGCTCTCTGGTGACTGGATTCAGTTTTCAGCCTGTAATGAAACCAGCTCTCTAAACCAACAGCCTCTGGATGTGTACATGAACTTTGTGGTGAGTTCCTGTGGACAGGAAATGCTGGCAAAGAATTTAACTCATAAAGCTTCAGGATCAGATAGAGCCACTCGAAACAATACTTTGCAACTGCACGGAGTCCAAAGACCAGGAAAGAAGAGAGAGCTTCCCAAGTGCCAGTACTGTACTATGGTTAAAATACCCCATTCTGATTACTTTGCAAATCTTTGACACTGACATCAGTGTTAATTGTGTTTTCTGAGTATCTCATATTTTCCTTTTTTTTTCTCAGCTTCTGCACTGACTCACTGACTCACTGAATTCCTGATGATAGATGTCTCCTGCTCACCCTCTATTCTACTCTCTCATACAGTCTAATAACATTCTGTTGGTTCACAACTGAGACTGGTGTTCCCTGAAGTCTCTGAGCCTCCCTGCAAGCTGAGTGAGCTAAATATATCATTCCTCCTTTTCAGCTATCCAAGTTCTCTGCTTCATTTTTTTAAATAAGTTTTTCTGTCCAATACTGAAACTTCCGTGCCTTTCTGCTGTCACTGCTTTCCAATAGTAGATACTTTCAAGTTGTCCTAGCTCTGCCCCAATGATGCTGGTGCAGAGTGTGTGCCTCTATACCAGTGTGCCCTTTTCATCTCTACTAACTTGGAACTCCCTTGTTTTCAATTTTTGGAGTCAAATGTCATTATGTGTGGGAAAATGCTAGTTAGCGGAATTCTCCATTTAAGAAACACATGAGCACCATAAAGAAAGAAGCAGTCAGCTTCTGCAGTTACTATAAATTAAATATTCCTCATTTGTCTCAAAGTTTCCGGTTAAACTAAATTTCCTGTGGATTATAAATATTAATTATGTTTAGGAGCAGAAACTATGCAGCTGTCCTTTAATTGTAGCTATTGGAGAGATTTCAGTGGAATGCACATGCTTTCTTATCATTCAAAAGTAATGTGATAGGGCTTAAAATAGAAATATTCTAAGATAAAGGAAAATAATATTTGAAAGCTCTGTACCTTTATGCTTACAGGAAAGGTTCCTTTGCATATATATCCCAAGCCTGAAATAGAACTATAAATGTTATGCAATTGGTGAATACTTATAAGTGCAAATAAAAAAAATAATGAAAATGGGTCAGAACACAGAGAAGGAATGGAATTCCATGCTGCTCACAATATAAGATTAGTGTAGCTACTAAGATAAATACTGAATTTCAAAAATCATTTGTCATAATGTGATATTTGGCAATAAATTATGGAATGATAATTTCATCTTCATTTTTGTCTTCATAATGTGTTTACAGTCTCTTCATACAAGAAACTGAATCTCTAAAATGCCTTTGCTGAACAAATTTTTTGAAGGACGTCAAAGAGAAATGGTAAATAGTAAGACCCTCATACTTGAGTTTCTGGAACTAAGCAAAAATACTATTTAAATAAAAAATGAAGTTAGGAATGGGCCTCAGTGCTAGAGGACTTGCTTAGCATGCACAGTATCCTGACGTCAGTCTCCCCACAGTGCAACACTAAATTAAAAAATCGATTAATTTATTATAATATTTATTATACAATTTTATCTAATGAGTTTGACCATGCCTACTTTAGCACAATACGTTTTCTATTTTTAATAATATTAAAATACCAAGATTTACTCTCAATTTATGAATAAAATATTAGATATGACTTTGGATTTAGTTTCTTTTCAACTCTGACTTTAACACTGTCTCTGACATTACTATGTATTCATGTGTGTGTACATTGTGAAACTATGTGGAATTAATATCGGGTTGCAAATATCAATGTCAGTACTGCTAACAGGTCATTTGAATTTATCCTTGTCATATAAACTTTGACATCAACTATAAAAATTATTCTAGATGTAATTTTAATTTAAAAATTTCTCTGTGCATATTAGAAACTATCAGTCTAAATATCATGGCTTATTATTTTTCACAAAAGGAAAATGCTGTAATAGCTAATGCTTGTAAAGTTTCTAATTTAATCTTAAAATATTAATAAATTTTGAATATCAAACATTATATTAAAGTTAATATGAGCATTAAGAAACAGTCTATCATATTGAATATTTTGGGAATACTTTACACATTGAAAATAATATTTCAAATTGTAGGACAAAATAAGAAAAAAATAATCTTTATGCATGGTACGTAGGAACAGCCATTATTTCATCAATTATGAAAATCAATACCAATGAAGCTCAAAGAAACTAAATCTAGATC
>NW_008342161.1:95227-110448 GCF_000622305.1 Nannospalax galili | reverse complement strand
TTTACATCATCAGACATTAGAGATACCCTACTATCCATTTTTATTGTGTCACTATTCATAATAGAATAGTTATTAGATCAAACTAGGTGCTCATCAACAAAGGAATAAACAAAGCAAATGTGGTATATGTGCACAATGGAGATTTATTCACTCATAAAGAAGAACTAGATTACATAATTTGAGGGAAAATGAATACAACTCGAGATCACGGTGTGAAATGAGTCAGACCCCAAAGACAAATATTATGTATTTTCCTCTATGTGTAGAATCCAGATGTTAAAAAATAAGACAAACGTGCCTAGGACACATGATGGAGAAAGAGAGCATCTTCAACAAATGGTGCTGGCAAAACTGGATCTCCACCTGTAGAAGAATGCAACGAGATCCTTATCTTTTACCTTGCACAAACATCAACTCTAAATGGATCAAAGGCCTCAATGTGAAAATGGAAACCCAGAAACTATTAGAAGAAAAAAATTGGCATTAACCTATAAGACATAGGTGTAGGAAAGGATTTTCTATATCAGACAGAAGTTGCTCAGGAATTAAGGTCAACAATCAACATATGGGACCTCATTAAACTAAAAAGCTTCTTTACAGTAAAAGAAACAATCAAAAAAGTGAAGAGAAAACCCACAGAATGGGGAAAAAAATCTTCAACAGTGACACATCTGACAGAGATTTAACATCCACAATAGATGAAGAACTCAAAAAACGAAGAAGCAAGAAACTAAATGACCCAATTAAAAGATAGTCTAAAGATCTAAACAGAGAGTTCTCAAAAGAAGAAATAAAGATGACTAAGAAACATCTTAAAAAGAGTTCAATATTGTTAGTAATTAGGGAAAGGCAAATTAAAACCACCCTCAAGAATAAAATAAATTGGTATATTTGAGCCAACTGTACAGTCTTAAACACCCAAAAGGAAAGTATAACCAAAGATTAAAGTGATCAGTATATTTGAGTTCAAGGGCCAAAGAGTAAAGTCATCAGACATTAGGCTTAAGTCCATATAAAAAGTTATCTAGACAATTATTTCTCATTGATAATTTTGTTTCTAATCAGAAAGTACTGCTCAGATGTAAGACTTCAAATCTTCATCTGCAATACTGTAGTGCCCACCTGCAGTTAAGGGAGACAACCCAGTATTGTTCCAAAATGATGCCTAAATTTGTTTTCTCCCCCATCTAGAAGCCTTTGCGAGGGACCTAACACTGATTCCAGCCACTCCGACAGCTATCAAATGCCTGAAAACAAATCCTGAATCCATCACTCTCAAGTCCAGCCTTGGCAGACAAAAGAAAAATGAGGAAGAACCCAATAGAGGGATGCTTTTTGAAGTTCTCATCAGGAAATTCTAGTGGACTCTGACATGAAAATTTGAAATTTGCCTTGTTCTGACTTTTTTTCTGGTTTCCTGTCTAGAACTTGTAATGCTAACTACTCTTGCCTTTACTTCTCCTTCACATCTCCTAGGCACCAGTGAAAGACTTTCTTTTCTCCCTATGATAACAGTTATGTGATTTGGTGATTTGGAAGTCTTTTAGAAAGACCCATTGAATGGGTAACCCAATTGCCTCACCCTGAGTCACTGTTCAACATGGAAGAAGCCAGAGCAATCTGCGTCCCTATTCCCTTTTGGCAATTTGGGTAACTTTTTCAGAGGATGGTGTGACAAGAATAGGAGGTATGACTTGGCAAGGCAGTTAGGGTAAAAAGACTCCAAAGAAAAGTAGCCAGTTTCTTGGCTAAAAGTCAAAATGTCCTTGGGGCCTCTTAGCAATATATTCTGTTCCAAAGGTCAAAAACGTCAAAAGTGTTTAGGAGCTCTTATCTAATCCCTAAAAGATTTTAGGGTTCCCTCTTCAGAGGGTGGAATGTTAGAGTAGCAAAAAGTCCCATTAAAAAAAAACAAAAAAGAAAGAGTGCACGAAGTTGTCAGGAAAAAGTGACAGGGAGATACGGGAGGAGTTGGAGGTTATTTTTATTTTTATTTTATGTATACTTCATTACTATATTTTAATTGTCCAAATGTATTGTAAACTATATTTATTGATTCACATAATGATGAAAATTTGAACTATTTGAAAACAGATATATTAAATGTTTTCTTCTTATCTTGAAAGAGTAAATGTGCATGGACTTTCTGGTTTAATTTGTTTTACAAAATAGTGCAAATTCACTCTATACCTGGAATTTTTGTATTAAATACACCAATATGTAAAAAAAAGTCCTAGGTGTTCCATATTTTTATTGTATTTCATAACTCTTGCTTATGTTTATTTGGTTGTGAAGTTTCTTTAAATTTTGTCATTCTAGTGGGTGTTATGCCACATCATCTTTTGATTTTTAAAAGTGCTTCTGTGTATATATTGTTAGGGCTCACCATTTAAAAATGTATACACTCTTAAGGGGTTTGAATGTAAAGAAAACTGTTTCTCCCTATCTCAGCAGCCATTGACTGCCTGTTGCTCTTCATCAAATGGTGGGATTTTGAAAACATCCCTTATCCACACTGGCATGTTCACTGCTGTTGTCATTATGCAGGTCTTGTTTAGGCAACCACGTCGGTGAGATTTCACAGGCAGAGCATCCTTATCATGTCTAGAAGACACTCCCTAGCAGCAGGCTTCTTATTCTTCTTGCCCTTACAATCCTTGTGCCCCTTCTTCCAGAATGTTTCCTGAGCCTTAGGTATAAGGATTGCATTTCGTAGATGTGCCAACTGAGTTGGGCTCCCTACACTCATTCTTTGCATTTTTGCCAGTCGTGGATGGCTATAAATCTCCATCTGTTACAGAAAGAATCTTCTTTGATGAGGGATCAAAGCTGCAGACTTATTGGTATAAAAATTAGAATTTAAAACAAAGATAGAAATCATATTTGTCTATCAAAACAGCACTAGTAGATTCTCCTCTTGGCTCTATCATCTCTCCAGCCATGGGGAGTTGGCTAAGTTTACAATTTCATCATGATGTATTCCTATTTTCATATATGGTGAGATTTAATTTCTGAATATTTGGGTAACAATTGTATGACTTTCATTTACATTGATATTGATTCTTATTTTTCTCTTTTTCTTTGTCCTTTCCAGGATATGGAATCAAAGTTTTATAATCAATAGAGAAATCTCTCTTCTATTTTCTGAAATTCTTTTTTTGTAAACAGCAATTTTCTTGCTTAATATATTGAAATCTCCATTTCTGTTAATAAGTGTAGAACTATTGACCTTTAGTATTTGTGTTTTAGTTAATTTTATAGTTAATTTTGTTGCAAAATTGTCCATTACACTTATATCAAATACAGATACTGGACTTCATATTATCTCTTTATTTTATCATTCATATTTAAAATTCCATTAGTGTTTATGTCTTTCATATATATAGTTTTGTGATTAGCATATTCATCCTTTCCTTTACTTATTTTTAAGCACATTTTATTTATTATTTTTTATGTGTATGAGCGTATTGCCTTCATGTGTATAAGTGCACCCATGTCGTGCAATGCCTGTGGAAGTCAGAAGGTATCAGATTCCCTGGAACTGGAGTTACAGATGGTTACTAGCTGCCATGTGGGTGCTGGGAATTGAACCTGGGTCCTCCACAAGAGCAGTCAGTGCTCTTAACCGCTGAGCCATCTCTCTAGCCCTTGCTTTACTAATTTTTTTTTATCATTTTCTTATAGACCCTCTGTAAACCAACCAGGCTGACTCACTAGGTAGTCCATCTTGGCCATCAACTTGAAACAATCATTTGGCCACAGTTTGATGAGTCACCCTATCCCACTGCCTTACTTTGCTCTCTTTCTCTTTTTGTGTGTACATGATTTGTATCTGTGTAAATATTCTTGTGTGTATATATGTGCATGCAGGTGTGCATGTGTGTATGGAGGCCAGATGTCAATGCTGAGTGTCTCACCTTATTTTTCAAGAGAGAATATTTTACTAGGGCTGGAGCACATGAGTTATCTAGTCAAGCTGTTGAGTGAGCTCTAAGTATTCTGCTATGTCCCTCTTGCCATTGCACTTATCTTTTATGTGGGTTATAACAATCTGAACTCAGGCCCTACTGCTAATGATCAGACAGGCAAAACATGCCCACAGGTGCAACAGTGCCAGGAATGTTATGTGGACAACAAACTACTTTTTGGTCAGAATTAAGGCCTACTTGACATGTCTATTACTGAAATTTTTTCTCCAAAGCCATGGCTTGAGGGCTCATAAGTTCTAAGTGTTATTACTATTATTCTTTTGCTAAGTGTACATTCTATTGAGCTGCCCTCTCAGTACAGTGTCTATGCCCAGAGATTAATGCAGCTTTCAGTTCTTCCTCATCAGAAAAGCTTCTTTGTGACATGGAGGAGGTAGTCAGTATAGGAACTCATAACTGGTCAAATTGGAGAGAACAATTGCTTGTAGAGTTATCAGACATAGATGAAATATTTATTTCACATCTTCCTACCCTATTTCACACCCCTCAAAGGCTTAGGGAATATTTTGGAAAATGAAACAGAATTTTAAGAGTGGACATTGAAAATGGGCACAAAACAGTATCTTATGGACATGACAGGATTGCTGTAGTCATGAATTCACAGCTGCTGTGTAACTGCACAAACCTGCATAATATCAAACCATTCAACACTCCAGGAGGAAGCAGGGAGGGGCTTATGAACAGCCACCCATAGCACAGAAACATTTGGCAACTGATTGCTACTAGACTAGAGAGAGTCAGTTTTCTTTAAGCATGTGGTCCCTGTAAGTACAACATGCTCCAGTGGATGGACTCATATCAATGCTTAATATGAGCACCACAAATTGTACTCTGTGTGTTATAAAAATAAACCAACAAACAAAAAAGATGACATAAAGTTGAGAAGAGAGAGAGTGGAGGGTTGATCTAAGAGTAGTTAGGGGAAGGAGTGAGGGGGTAAATACAATCAAAATACATTGAATTCATGTCTAAAACTCTCAAAGAATTAACTAAAAACTACCTTTTTTCAAAAGACCCTGTTGCTGAAGACCCTCTTTTCCAAGACACAACAAAAGCAAGCTGGAAAAAAGCTGGAAATGTCCTCCCTGCTGGCTAGCTCTCAAACATGGAAGATGCTACTCAGGTTGCCGAGGGAGAAAAGGCACTTGTAATCTTACTTGACTTTGAATTCTATGAACCATAAAACAGCTGTAATGGCAACATGTCCCCACATGACAATAGTGACTGTTGAGTTGAGGGGGGTAACCAACCACTTTCTGGTTGAATTTCAGGCATACTCTATGAGCAGAAACACATCCCTGGTAATATAAAATTTGATAACAACCTATGTCTTGGGAAGTCATATGTCTAAATGGAGAACTTAATTATTTAACAAAATTTACATAACACGAGACTACCTTCTAAATATCTATGTTGATGCTCACAGACTAAAACCTGCTTTCAGCTATAATCACAGAAGTCTCTCTTTGCAGTGAGCAATGATGTATGCGGATTCATTGCTTCCTGACAGTCTAAGAATAAGTCATAATGGAGGGCGAAACCCTAAAAAGATATTTATGCCTCATTCTGTAAGGCTTGGGGATGGGCTTGGGGGTGGGAGGTATTGAGAAGAAGATAGGTATTGGCCTGAGAAGTGCCATTGTCTAGACTCAATACGACCATTGCAATCAATAAGTAAAAAGAACTGTATTTACCCTTACAGGCCTATACCAGACTGGCCCTGCTAACAATTATTCATGGCAAGGGGCAGTCTTTGTGGGACCTTACCCCTTATTGATAAACTATTGCTTATTGAAGATTCTGTGAGATGAGGAGTCATTGTTTTTGGTTGTGCACCTACTGCTGAGCCCACCATGGTCTAACAGATAGCTCTAAATCCATAGTAACACAGTTGGCCCTGGTTAAACTCAGTGGGTTGCAAAACAAAATGAATAGACTTAATGGTGAGAAAAATATTTGTAAGGAAAAGAGTGGATAGTGTGGGTGGTAGGGAGATGGGAGAAGGTAGAGGAGAGTATGGCCAGTATGCATTATGTGCATGTATGTAATTGTCAAAGAACAAATTTAATTAACAAAAAATATTTTTGTAGGTTCATTAGTACATAACTATCCATAATACTCACAAATTATTGACCCAATCCTCTTTAAAAAGTATGCCCATAGCTCAAATTAGACCATATTACTACCTCAGGATTACACTACTGTGTCTTTCCACCTAGTAGGAAGAGGCTGTGTAAGGATTATGTTAATATAGAGTGAAGAAGCAAGCTCACAGATGTTAAGAAACAGAGCTCTGATGATACGTTTTGAACACTTGGACACACTGTGACTCATGCCACAGATGGTGGGCTCTTCATTTGCATGAAACAATCAATTCATTTCTTTCTTAAGACAATTAGAACTGGTCTTCTGTCACCTGATCAAAAAAGAGTCTCATTATTGCTGTATTCATAAGCTATTTTGGATGAAATATATTCTAAGCAGTGATCCAGTGTATGAATTGACATTTAATGGCAGGGAGGTTAGTGGAAAGAGACCAGCTCTTGGACACAGAACATATGCTTAATTTCCACTTAATGCAACTTACCAGATGTGTGACTTTGAATACAGAATATATTTTCTAAATATTGGCTGGAATATCCTCAGTGAAGAAGATGATGTACATTTTATTTACTATCAAGAACTTTATTCTTAATGTATACATTTAAAGTAAAAAGTCATATCTCTAGACCAAGCATACTAATTTATCATGTAGCTAATAGTCTTGGTATATAATAAAATATTGTTAAATAGCTGTTGAAAGAATGAATGACAAAGTCAGTCTGTAAGTTTTTTACAGGCAGTGTGATGAGTAGGGATGAACCATATATAGATGCTGTTCCAAAGATCTGTCATCATTTATAATGTTAGATATAATAGACTTGAAATATACTCTTAAAACAGCCCCACTTTTAGAGACATTTAAGATTTCCTTCTTCGAATTGAACATATAAAAAAGAATTTTTATAAAATATATCTAATATATTGTATTAAGGGATTAGCAACTCTAAATCACATTGCAATATTTATAATTAATACACTTTTGTCTCGTTCATTTTCCATAAACTTTCTTTGCATCAAAAATGATACTACACATTTTCTGTTCTTCATTTTCCTTCCCTTTGAGTCTAATGCTATCCTGAATGAAGATATCAAGGTTTTGCCATAGGTACAGGCACCTAAATTACATGCCATTCTCAAATTTCCTAAGAAGGGAGTCAAGGGCAACAATGATTTGAGGTGAATTTTCTCAAAATTATACGCCATTTTAGAAAAAGAATCATGGATAGATTCACAGTAATTTCTTGCATGGTATCCGAAAATATTGTATTCTAAATGGGATCTGAGAGTTCAACCTATTATTGTCTTACACGAACTTACTTAAAGTAGAAATCCTGATTTTAAAAAATTTATTTATTATTATTTTATGTGTATGATTGTAGTGCCTGCATGTATGAGTGCACCCATGTCATGCAATGCTGCAGAGGTCCGAAGAGGGCTTTGGATTTCCCTGGAACTGGAGTTAAGGACGGTTCATAGCCACCATGTGGGTGCTGAGAATCAAGCCCAGGTCCTCTGCAAGAGCAGTCAGTGCTCTTAACCACTGAGCCATCTCTCCAGCCCACAAATTCTGATGTTTTAAAACTATTTATTTAATAACCACATACTTAGAAGAAGCATTTCATTACAATAGCAGTGACATATTCAATAACAATTTCCTGAGCTAAGATGCATCTCTTTCAAAATTGGCTGTAAATCTTTAGGTTTACAGTTGAATTATTACAGTTGTACAATATAGTCCTCAGTATAAACCATATAAGACACAAAATTAAATGAGGTTTTAACCTTTAAAAAAGATCTCCATTTCATTATTAAAATACAGTTTCATACAGAAAAACTCATTTTTAATGCAATTGACATTAAGATGTTTGCACATGCATTTCTTATCTCAGTATATCTGATTATTACTAGTCACACTCAGTTACTTTCTGAGCTCCTTGGCATCTGAGCATGGATACAAAGTCATCAGGTAGAATTCAATGGTAATTTTTTTCACATCTACAAATTATTAAGGAGCAAATTTTTGTGCTTTGAAGAATTACTATTTTTTAATCATTTTAATTTTTAATAACTACATGATTAGAGGAAGCATTTCACTATAGCTTCTTTTACATAATCAATAACAGTTTCCAGAGCAAAGATACATCTCTTTCAAAAGTGGCTATAATATTTTTAGGTTCACTGTTGAATTAATACAGTTATACAATATTGAACTCAGTATAAGCCCTGTAAGACATAAAATTGAATTAGTTTTTAACCTTTAAAAAAGATCTCCATTTCATTTTAGAACATATTGTTCCTTGCAGAAAGACTCATTGTTTTTGCTACTAAAACTGATATGTTGGCACATGCATCTCTATTCTGTATGTATCTGATTATTACCAGTCATAATTGGTTGCACTTGGATCCTTGGCATCTGCATATGTCTAGGAAGTCATCAGGTAGATTTCAATGGTAATGTTTATCACCTCTACTAATTAATATGATGTAATGTCCATGCTTCCTCCTCAAATATAATACATTTTTTAAATGTGTTGATTTGTGTGTGTGTGTGTGTGTGTGTGTGTGTGTGTGTGTGTGTATCACACGGAACATCCCAAACCATCTTATTCAATTATACACCCACTTCCCAGATAGCACCCTCCCATAGCCTCCCTCCCTCCACTAGAGTCCTTATACTCTGATATCCTTGTGACTTTCTGCTGTGTTTTCGGCACCCCCAGCCATTCCCCATGACTTGCCCTTCTGGTGAATGTAGTGAGCCTATCTAGAGGTCTTTCTTTTAGGAGGGTCGGCTGTTCCTCATCTAGCAGCAATCAGTTGTCAATATTCCTTTAGATAAGATTGGGGTCTGTGTTCATTCTCCCAGTTCTATGCTGGGTTACTATCTGGGAGTCCCTTTGAACACCCTGGCCAAAAACCCAAAAGAAGATATCTCCTATCTGGCATTGTTGCTTGTTATGTAACCTTTAGCTATGCATATGGACTCTTAAGAAATTATATTGACCTCTTTAATGTTTGGTTATACTTTCCTTTTGGGTGTTTAAGGCCATACAGTTGGCCCAGATAAGCCAATTTATTTTCACTCTTAAGATCTTTTGAGGATCTGTTAGTCAGGGGTCACATGGGCTTGGGAGGAGCCACTGGCTCCTTTATTTTACCAGTTCTGCCTATGTGAAGATAAGTCAAAGGTCCTACTTGACCATGGTTGGCTTAGCTTGGAAGCATGGAGGAAATGATTCCTCTGTGTTGAGACTCCACTTTGTAGATTGGACAGTGGTTCAAGTCTATCTGGTAGGGTCTCCTCGGCCTCCTTGACTGAGAGGACAGGTGACACACCACAATTACAGGACATTTTGAGAGATTCTCATAGTCCACTGGAACTAGTCGACCTAGAAGGGCAAGAAGCAAAAAGTGTCCTTTATGTCCCTCTGACCAAATTATTATAGGCCTCAAAGTATGTCTGTTAAACATCCAAGAATGTTAGTTCCAAGTCTGGTACTTTTAATTACTGTGTGCCATGTAGATAAATCTTGGGCAAAGACCAATTGTTCTCAGATAAACCTTACCTAGACATGTATTTCTTGATCTGCTATGTATAATTTGTCCGTAGGTCATAGGAGTAATATGTTTCCCTCTGGTTCTCAAAACTAGCTAGTCATTATTTATTTCTTTCATTGTCACACTCCTCCATCATGGTTTTCCCACCTAAGTAGCCCCCATTACCACCCTTTCTCCCTTAATAATACTATTTCCATCCATTTACCTGCAAATTTCATGATTTCATCTTTCTTTACAGCTGAGTAAAACTCCATCGTATAAACCAACCACATTTTCATTATCCACTTGTAAATTGAGGGACACATAGGTTGCTTCAATCTCTTAGCTATTGTGAAGAGAGCAGCAACAAACATGGATGTACAAGTGTCTCTGCAATAGGATGATTTCTTTGGGTATATGCCAAGGAGTGCTATAACTGGGTCAAATCGTAGGTTCATTTGTAGTTTCTTAAGAGTTCTCCACACTGCTTTACATAAGGGTTGAACAAGTTTGTGACCCCACCAGCAGTGGAAGAGTGTTCCCCTTTCCCCACATCCTCTCCAACATTTGTTATCATTTGTTCTCTTGATCTTAGCCATCTGACTGGTGTAAGATGAAATCTTAAAGTGTTTTTAATTTACCTTTTCCTAATTATTAGTGATGTTGAGCATCTTTTAAGATGCTTCATAGCCATCTTTACTTCTTCTTTTGAGAACTCTCTGTTCAGCTCCTTAGCCCATCTTTTAATTGGGTTACTTCTTGTCTTGATTCTCTGTGTTTTGAGTTCGTTATGTGTTCTGGATATTAAACCTCTGTTGGATGTGTCACTGGTGAAGATTGTCTCCCATTCTGTGGGTTTTCTGTTCGCTTCCCTGGTTGCCTCCTTTGATGTACAGAAGCTTTTTAGTTTAATGAGGTCCCAATTGTTAATTCTTGCCCTTTTTTCCTGAGGAATTGATGTCTGGTTTAGAAAACCCTTTCCTACACCTATATCTTATAGGTTTTTCCCAATGTTTTCTTCTAACAGTTTAAGAGTTTCAGGCTTTACATTGAGATCTTTGATCCATTTGGAATTGACTTTTGTGCAGGGTGAAAGATAAGGATTTAGGTTTATTCTTCTCCAGGTGGAGATCCAGTTTTGCCAGGACCATTTGCTGAAAATGCTGTCTTTCCTCCAGTGAATATTCTTGGCCCCTTTGTCATATATCCGGTGGCTGAAATTGCATTTACTTGTATTTGGGTCTTCTATTTTGTTCCATTGGTCTATGGGTCTATTTTTGTGCCAGTACCATGTTGTTTTTATGACTATAGCTCTGTAATACAGCTTAAAGTATGGTATAGTAATCCCCCTGGCATTGCTCTTATTGCTTAGAGTTGTTTTGTCTATCTGAGGGCTTTTGTGCTTCCATATGAATCTTAGGATTTTTTTTCCAATTCTGTACAAAAAATGTCATGGGGGTTTTTATTGACATTGTATTGAATCTATAAATGACTTTTGGTAGGATGGTCATTTTCACAATATTATTTCTTCCAATCTATGAGCATGGGAGGTCCTTCCATCTTCTGATGTCTTCCTCAATCTCTTTCTTTAAAAATTTAAATTTTCATTGTAGAGCTCTTCAATGTCTTTGGTCAGGTTTATTTCTAGATATTTTATATTTTTTTGCAGCTATTGTGAAGGGGAGTGTTTCCATAGGCTCTTTCTCTGGTTGCTTGTTATTGGTATATAAAAGGCTACAGAATTTTGTAGGTTAATTTTGTAACTTGCCTCTTTACTGACTGTGTTAATAATTTCTAGGAGTTTTCTGGTGGAATTTTTGGCATCTCTTAGATATAATATCATATCATCTGCAAAAAGGGATAATTTGATCTCTTCCAATTATTACTCCTTTATTTCCTGCTCTTGTCTTATTGCTCTTGCAAGAGTTTCAAGCACTATGTTAAAGAGAAACGGAGATAGTGGACAGCCTCATCTGGTTCCAGATTTCAATGTGAATGCTTCCAGTTTTTCTCCATTTAGAATGATGTTGGCTGTTGGTTTGTTATATATGGCTTTTATTATGTTGAGGTATATTCCCTCCAGTCCAGTTCTCTCTAGGACTTTGAACATAAATGCATGTTGAATTTTATCATGGCCTTCTCTGCATCTGTTGAGATGACCATGTGGTTCTTGTCCTTGAGCCCATTTATATGATTTATGACATTTGTTGACCTACGTATATTGAAACATCCCTGCATCTCTGGGATAAAGCCGACTTGATTATGGTGGATGGTCTTTTTGGTGTGTGTCCTTATGTCTTTTGCAAGTATCTTATTTGGAATTTTTGCATCTCTATTCATTGAGGATATGGGTCTATAGTTTTCTTTTTTGGTTGTATCTTTTTACCTGGCTTTGGTATTAGAGTGGTGCTGTCTTCATAGAAGGAATTTGGAAGTTCTCCTATCTTTTTGAATAAATTAAGTAGTATTGGATGTAGATCTTCTTTAAATGTCTGATAGACTTCAGCTGTAAATCCATCTGGTCCTGGGCTTTTTTTAGTCATGAGGTTTTGTATTACTGTTTCAATTTCTTTTTGTGTTATGGGTCTGTTTAAGCTGTTAATTTGTTCTTGGTTTAGTTTTGGTGGTTCCCATGCCTTTAGACATCCATCCAATTCTTTTAGGTTTTCAAATTTAGTAGCATACAGGTTTTTAAAGTATTCCCTTATATTATTCTGTATCTTTATGGTGTCTGTTATGAGGTTTCCCCTTTCATCTCTGATTTTTGTTGATTTGGAGGTGCTCTTTCTTTCTTTTGGCTAAGTGGGTTAGTAGTCTGTCAATCTTGTTTATCTTTTCAAAGAACCAGCTCTTGGATTTTTTTATTTTTTTGTGTTGTTTTATTTATTTCAATTTCATTAATTTCTGCCCTGATTTTTGTTATTTCTTCTTGTCTTCTGGGTTTGGGTTTCATTTGCTGTTGCTTTTCAAGGATCTTTAGTTGCAATGTTAAGTCATTTATTTGTGTTCTTTCTGATTTTTTTATGTAGGCAATTAGAGGTATAAACTTCCCTTTAAGGACTGCTTTCAGCATGTCCTAGAGGTTTTGTTGTGTTGTATTATCCTTTTCATTTAGTTCCAGGAATACTTTTATTTCTTTCTTAATTTCTCTTTTGACCCATTCATCATGCAAGAGTTTGTTGCTCAATCTCCATGTGTTCATCTGGTGATTAGAGACCCTTCCGGTGTTGATTGTAAGCTTTATTGCACTGTGGTCTGATAGAATTCATGGAATTATTTTAACCTTTTTGTATTTTCTGAGGTTTGTTTTGTGCACCAGTATATGGTTTGATTTTTTTAAATTATTTATTATTTTCATTTTATGTGTGCAAATGTGTGTATTGCCTTCATGTATGTAAGTGCATCTATATTACACAATTCCTGTGGAGGTCAAAAGAGGTGTTGGTCTTCCCTGGAACTGGAGTTACAGACTAGCTGTCATGTGGGTGCTGGGAGAATCTAACCCAGTATATCATCTGGAGAAGTCTAGGAATAGAAGGCATGACCCATACTGGGTAAAGGCTTTTCAGTGTGAATACACTCAGGTCATACATACACCTCAGCAATCCATCAGTTATCATGGTAATTAATCTCAATAAATTCATTGATTCCCCAGTAAAACCTTAATCAAACATTGTCTTGACACTAGAACCTCAAAAGGGAATAAGCATTACTTAGCATATCTAGGATAAGAAGTCTCACAACAGATGGAAAATTTATTTTTTAGTGCTATTATGTTTCATAAGTATTTTTTAAAAAAAGAAAAAAAAGACTTTAAAAGATGTTAAAATGATATGGGAATGGAGATATTTCCAAAAATCGAAAAAAATGAGAATGTCTAAGCAATTGATGAAGGTCTATGTAGGTTTGTTATGATATATAAAGGATGAGAAAAAAATAATAAACACATAATCTTAAAATGTCTATGATCATAGTTTAGTCAACTAGTTTAAGGAACAAAATACGTATCTAGTGAAGGTTTATCTGAGAATATTTGTTTTTTTTATGCAAGCCTTATCTACATAGCACATGATAATTAAAATACCTGACTGGTGGAACTATCCTTATTGGATGTTTAATAGCCATAGTTTGAGGCCTATACTAATGTGGTCAGAGGCACTTAAAGGACAGATATTGCCCTTTGCCCACCAAGGTCGACTAAGTTTCAGGGGACTATGGAAAATCTCTCAAAATGTCCTGTGACTGTGGTAAGTCACATGTCCTCTTGTTCAGGGAGGCCATGGAGACTCCACCAGATGGACTTGAAAAAGTGCCCAGCCTACAAAGAGGAGGGTCAACTCAGAGGAAACATCACATTCATATTTCCAAAGCGAAGCCAGACATCGTCAAGCAGGACCTTTGACTTATCTCCACATAGATGTAACTAGTAAAAGAAAGGATCCAGGAGCTCCTCCCAAGCCCATGTGACCACCGAGGAACAGATCTTGAAATGACCTTAAGTGTAAAAATAAATTGATTTATTTGGGCCAACTTTATGATCTTTAATACCCAAAAGGAAAGTATAACCAAAGAGTAAAGTCATCAGTATATTTCTTTAAGAGTTCAAGGCATTACACTTTCCAGACATTAGGCTTAAGTCTATATAAAACGTTATTTAGACAATTATTTCTCGTTAATGATTTTGTTCTTAACCAGAAAGTGCTGCTCAGAATAAGACTTCAAATCTTGGTCTCCAGTACTGTAGTGTCCACCTGTAGCTAAGGGAAACAACCAGCAATTGTTCTAAAATGATGGATAAATTTCTTTTCTCCCCCTATCTAGAAGCCTTTGAGAGGGAACTGACATTGATTCTAACCACTCCAGCAGGTATCAAAATACCAGAACCCAAATCCTGAATCCATCACTCTAGAGTCCAGCCTTGGAAGACAAAAGAAAAATGAGGGAGAACCCAATAGAGGGATGGTTTTGGAAGCCTTTGTCATGAAATTCCAGTGTACTTTCATATGCACATTTGAAAACTGCTCTGTTCTGACTGTTTTTTAGTTCACTGCCTAGAACTTGTATTGCTAATTACTCTTGCCTTTACTTCTCCTTCACATGTCCTGTTCATGATTCAAGGACTTTCTTTTCCTGCTACATGAGTTATGCAATTTGGGAGTCTTTTAGATAGACCCACTGAAGGGGTACTCTAATTGCCTCACCCTGCGTCCCTGTTGAGCGTGGAAGAAGCCAGAGCAATATGTGTCCCTATTCCCTGTTGGTAACCTCTTCAGAGGATGGTGTGATAAGAATAGGCGATAGGATTTGGCTATGCATTAGGGTAAAAATGCCCCCCTCAAAAAATAATCAGTTTCTTTGGCTAAAACTCACAATGTTCTTGGGCCTCTGAGCAGCATACTCCATTCCAAAGGCCAAAAATGTCAAAAATACTTGGGAACTTTGATTTAATCCTTAAAAGATTTTAGGGTTACCTCTTCTGAGAGGGGAATGTTAGAGCAGCCAAAAGCACCATTAGAAAAAATAAGTAAATCAAAGAAGAAGAAAGAGTTCATGAATTTATCAGAAAAAAAGTGATGTAGAGATATGGGAGGA